>NC_136264.1:12287351-12344851 GCF_964187855.1 Myxine glutinosa
TATACATATAAATCATAAATTTATAGATTTTAGTACTAATGATATCTACTTGTATGATTAAAAAAAAATTTTTTTTTTTTTTAAACAGCCGACTCAAAATAAATCTGCTTTTTTTTTCTATTTTTATGGATGACGGGCCTTGTGGGATGGGGAATGAACAAACACCGAGGGAACATTCAGCTTTTGACGAGACCCTCTCACAGCTGTCACGATACACGAAAAAAAGGAAGGAACCACCTTTAGAGGCCATTTTTCCACACAGAGTGGGGGTTGGCCTTTTTGGGGCACCATGGCCCTTTTTGGGGCACCATGGCCTTTTTTGGGCACCAAGGCCTTTTTTGGGCACCATGGCCCTTTTTGGGCACCATGGCCTTTTTTTGGGCACCATGGCCTTTTTTGGGCACCATGGCCTTTCTTGGGCACCATGGCCCCCTTTTTGAAGCAATGGCTGGCCTTTTTTGGGCACCGTGGTCCTCCTTTTGAAGCAATGGTTGGCCTTTCTTGGGCACCATGGCCTTTTTTGGGCACCATGGCCTTTCTTGGGCACCGTGGCCTTTTTTGGGCACCTTGGTCCCCTTTCTGAAGCAATGTTTTACAGCTGGATGCTCTTCCTGCCGCCAACCCTGTTAGTCGCCTCTTGCGACACACAGGGAATTACCAGTGAACTAGTACTCGATTTGCCGACCTCGGAAGGATGGACGGATGACAGGCTGAGTCAACACCCCTGGTGTTAGTTCAGCGATCGACCGGGATTCGAGCCCAGGATCCTAGGATCCCAAGCCTGCACCCTAACCGCTAAGCCAACACCAGGCTGCACTATACACGATACTGGTGTAAAATTACACAACGTTTCCTTAACTATTCTACGTTTGTATGGAGCACGAGGCTGCGAGTGTAGCATCATTGTCTGTGGCCGCGGCCGTGCTGCTAATGCAGCGCCCCCTGCTGGTTAGAGCAGGAAATTTTAATTTCTTCAGGGTGTCCGCGATAGCTCGCCTACTCTTAGTGAAGGACACCCTGGGATCCTTCACGTTCGCCAACGAATGCTGGCAGACGGATGTGACGGGTCCGACACACGCATTGAACAATCTCCCTGCCTGTGAAACACCAGGATGAGAGTTTGTAGCTGTGTCGGGATTCAGCACAGGATAGACGGCTTAGAGGTGAGTTTGCGTCCATCAAGGCCATCCCATCAGCCCTCCAAAGCTATACCTACCAGACATGTCAACATCCATGTGCCTCTGTATCCCCAGTATTCATCCAGGTACCTATCCAATTCCAATTTAAACTTGTCTTCTGTTTCTGCAGCCACCTTTCCAGGTAGACCATTCCATGCATGAACTCTTCTCCGAGTGAAAGACCCCCTGCCTAACTACCATGTTAACTCTCCTCTTCTTCACTCCCAGGATACAAGCCCCAGGCCTATCACTCTCTAATGTGATGAAAAACTCTTCCACATTTATTTTGTCTGTACTGTAGCGGTTCCCGCTGGGTGTACACAATCGCCTTGCACCTGCCAGGACGCGGCCAGGGCGCAATCGCCATGCCGGGCTCGTCCGGACGGGCCCAGACGCGCCTATCCCGGGCATGCCCGGACCCGCTGTTCCCGGGCTCGCCCTAACCTCCCGGGCACGCCCGGTCTCGTCTTTCCCGTGCATGCCCGCTCTCGCCTTTCCAGGGCTCGCCCAGAACGCCCAGGCATGCCCGCTCTCGCCTTTCCAGGGCTCGCCCAGAGCATCCGGGCATGCCCGCTCTCGCCTTTCCAGGGCTCGCCCAGAGCGTCTGGGCATGCCCGCTCTCGCCTTTCCAGGGCTCGCCCAGAGCGCCCGGGCACGCCCAGCCTCGCCTTTCCAAGGCTCGCCCAGGATGCCCGGGCAGGTCCAGACTCGCCTTTCCAGGACTCGCCCTTGACACCCGGGCATGCCCGGTCTCGCTTTTCCCGGGCAAACGCTCCGGCATAAATGTGTATATATATTGCTGCCCGATAAACGGGCTTTTCAGAGTACCCGAGTTTGATACGTGCAATAAAGCAACTCGGACGAATTTCCGTCTTTGGTCGCGTCAATCCTTTCGACTCGCGTTGGAGCACAGCTCCTTCATTGGTGACCCCGAACATGGACACGGCAGTGACTCTTAAACTGCCTACCTTCTGGGAGGCTCACGCGGCTGTTTGGTTCGCCCAGGCGGACTCCCAGTTCGCCCTGCGAGGCATCACCGCCGACGACACCCGCTTCCACCATGTCGTGCCAGCGCTCGGCTCTGCCACCGCGGCCCACGCCCTGAGCCTCCTCGAGCGCCCACCAGCTGCTGACAAGTATGACGCGATTAAGACGCTCCTCCTCGACGCTTTCACCCTCTCACCGGCGGCACGCGCACGGCGCCTGCTCGACCTGCCTGAGCTCGGCGACACGCGCCCGTCCGAACGCATGGACTACATGCTCTCGTTGCTCGGTGAGCACTCTCCGGATTTTCTGTTCCGCGAGCTGTTCCTTCGCCAGCTGCCTAACCCGGTACGCCTCGCCCTGGCTGGCACGTCGATCACGGATCCCCGCGCCCTCGCCAGGGAAGCCGACAAGATCTCCTCGGTGGGCCAGCACATCGGAGCGGCTACCTGGAGCCCGCTACCGTCCGAGGCGACGCCCACGACGCCCGAGCACCCTGCGCGGTTAGAGGCCGCACTGCCGGTGCAACTGGCGGCCGCCACGCCGCGCCGACCACTTCCAACACGACGGCCGGGGCCTCCACCTGACCAGGCGTGGTGTTATTACCACGCCAGGTTCGGACACAAGGCTCGGACATGCCGACCCCCGTGCACTTTCGGCAAGTCGGGAAACGGCCGGGCCAACGTTCATTACCAGCCATGAGCGCTGGCCACTCGGGCAACTTGCTTTTTATTACGGACAAAGCGTCCGGGCGGCGTTTCCTTTGTGACACCGGCGCCCAACTGAGCGTCATACCCGCCTCCGAGCAGGACAGGCGGAATGCCGTTTGCGGCCCCTCTTTGGTCGCTGCTAATGGATCGGCCATACGCACTTTCGGCCCGCGCAACGTCACCCTCTGCTTCGGCAGCCAGCGCTTTCAGTGGACCTTTGTGACCGCCAGCGTCCCCATGGCTTTGCTGGGCGCCGACTTCCTCTGCGCGCACGGGCTGCTGGTCGACGTCAAACGATGTTGCCTTGTCAACGCCGAGACCTTCAGCTCCCTGGCGTGTACGATGAGCAGCTCCGCGCCGACCAAACTGGCATGCGCCCTCCCGACGGCGAACGAGTTCGCTCGCCTGCTCGCGGAATTCCCGGCCCTCACGCGGCCGACGTTTTCGGCCGTCGCAGTGCGACATGGGATCGAGCACCACATACCCACTACGGGCCTGCCGGTCTACGCCAGGGCCCGACGCCTCGACCCGGCCAAGCTCGCCGTGGCAAAGGCCGAGTTCGACGCATTGGAGCACCTCAGCATCGTGCGGCACTCCGATAGCGCGTGGGCCTCACCACTGCACATCATGCCAAAGCCGGGGGGCGGATGGCGCCCGTGTGGCGACTACCGCCGCCTCAACGACGCTACCACCCCCGACAGGTACCCGATCCCGCACATCCAGGACTTTTCCGCCCGTTTGGCGGGACGGGTCATATTTTCAAAAATTGACCTGATACGGGGATACCACCAGGTACCTGTCCGGCCGGCCGACGTCCCGAAGACGGCCGTCATCACGCCGTTCGGCCTCTTCGAATTTTTGAGGATGCCGTTTGGCCTCAAGAACGCGGCCCAGGCATTCCAACGCTTGATGGATGGCGTGCTGCGCGACCTGCCATTTCTTTTCGTCTACCTGGACGACATCCTCGTCGCCAGCACGTCCCGTGCCGAGCACCTCCTCCACCTCCGAACACTGTTCGGTCGCCTCAGCGAGCACGGCTTAATTGTCAACCCAGCCAAATGCCACTTCGGCACGACGACCGTTGACTTTTTGGGCCACCGCATCACCAAGACCGGGGCCGTGCCGCTGCCGACCAAGGTCGAGGCCATCACCACGTTCCCGCGTCCCCGCTCCATCAAGGCCCTACAAGAGTTCCTCGGCATGGTGAATTTTTATCACCGATTCGTGCCCCGCGCTGCTCAGCTCATGCGGCCCCTTTACGAGGCCCTCCGGGGTAAGCCGGCCAAGCATGACATCGTCTGGTCCGCGGCCATGGACGCGGCATTCGCGAGTGCAAAGCGGGCCCTCGCCGACGCAACGCTGCTGGCTCACCCGGTGCTCAACGCGCCCATCGCCCTCACTACGGACGCCTCCAACTACGCGGTGGGTGCCGTCCATGAACAATGGGTGGACGGGGTTTGGCAGCCCCTCGCTTTTTTCAGCCGGCAACTCCGGCCGAACGAGTTAAAATACAGCACGTTCGACCGCGAGCTCCTCGGTCTATTCCTGGCCGTTCGCCATTTCCGCCACCTCCTGGAGGGCCGCCCGTTCACGGCTTTCGTCGACCACAAGCCATTGGTTTACGCAATGGCCAAAGTCACGGAGCCGTGGTCGGCCCGCCAGCAGCGCCACCTCTCTGCCGTGTCGGAATTTACCACGGACATCCGGCACGTCTCCGGCAAAGACGACGTCGTGGCCGACTGTCTTTCTCGGGCCAGCGCGAACGCGGTCCACCTCGGCGTGGACTTCGCGCTCATGGCGGCCGACAAGACCACTGACACCACGGTGCAGGCCCTCCGGGCGGCGGACACGGGCCTCCGCCTGGCCGACATCCCCTTCGCGGACACTGTCCTGCTCTGCGACGTCTCCCAGGGCCAGCCTCGCCCCATCGTGCCCATTACCTGGCAGCGCCGCATCTTCGCCTCCATCCACGGCCTTTCTCACCCGGGCCGGAAAGCTTCTCAGAAGCTGGTGTCGGCGCGTTTCGTCTGGCACGGCCTTCGACGGGACGTCCGCGACTGGGCCAACGCCTGCACGGCCTGCCAGCGGGCCAAGGTCCACCGCCACACCCAGGCCCCGCTGGCACCTTTCACCGTGCCTGAACGGCGTTTCGACCACATCCACGTGGACCTGGTGGGTCCCCTGCCCCCATCGCGGGGGTTCACCCACCTGCTCACCATGGTGGACAGGACCACCAGGTGGCCGGAGGCCGTGCCCCTCACCTCCACCACCACCGCCGACGTGGCGCAGGCGTTCATTGCCACCTGGGTCGCGCGCTTCGGCGCACCGGCGGACATCTAGTCCGACCGCGGCCCACAGTTCACGTCCAAACTTTGGGGCGCGGTCGCCCGCTCGTTGGGAGTCACTCTGCACCGCACCACGGCCTACCACCCCCAAGCCAACGGGTTGTGCGAGCGGTTTCACCGCTCCATGAAGGCCGCACTCATGGCCGGCCTTCAGGACGACGGTTGGGCCGACCGGCTGCCGTGGGTCCTTTTGGGCCTCCGCACGGCCCCCAAGGAGGACCTCCGGGCGTCCGCCGCCGAGCTCGTCTATGGCCAGCCGCTCTGCGTCCCGGGCGAGTTCGTGCCCGACGCTACCAGTCCCTGGTCCGCCGCACGCCAGCGCTCGGACCTCCAGGAGGCCGCCCGACGATTTGCCCCCGTGCCAACGTCCCGCCACGGTGGCCCCCAGTCCTACGTCCCCCCGGCGCTTCGCACAGCGGAGTACGTCTTTGTGCGTCATGAGGCCGTACCTCATGGAGGCCGTACGTCATGTTTTATGTTCCGGTGACACCGTCACAATTTCGGTCTTCGAGGCCGGCCGATAGGCAAAGTGTGACCGGAAGGGACGAGGTTCTCCTGACCACGTGGCCCTTGACTTGGTTTGTCCGCACAATGTGGGCGCTTTCAGGATGAACTTTAGCCGGGGAGCGTTTGGGCGCCCCGGTCTGATACTGCCGCCCACGCGCAGAACAACTTGTGAGTGCACGTGGGTCCCGGCGGTCCCACTGGCCTAGCGCTACCATGTTTAGACAGCGAACTCCGTCCCCGGGCACCGGCACCTACTCCCGGAAGTTTGAGAGATCAGCAGTGCCGGGCACGGTAGGACACCCGCGGAGCCCCGGCGGACCGGGGACGCGCGAGCCTACGCGTTAGCATGCTACGGCGGAATCAACGGCTTCAGCCACGGCCGGGCCGATACTCGGCCCGGTCGCCCGGAAATGAACTGGTTCGACGCCCGCGCTAGAGAGGTCGCGGGCGACTGAGATGTATTAACAAATTAGTTAATTAATTTGAGACGTCCGATTTCTAGTGTTTGGAAATTTGGAAGAGCTTGACCCTAGCCTTTCCCTTGCGAGGGCAAGGAGGAACTTAACACTTGACACTTAAGCTTAGTTTGAAGTACACCCTGCCAGCGTCCACGGCGGGACGGCAGGGCAACCAGAAGGGACGAGGTTCTCCTGACCACGTGGCCCTCGATCTGGGAAGCGAGAGGCGTTCCATTAGTGGACGCGCCCCTCACGCCCGACTTTTGGGCGGCCCCGCAGCCGGTGCCGGTGCAGGTCGATTCTGGAGGGGCGTGTGTAGCGGTTCCCACTGGGTGTACACAATCGCCTTGCACCTGCCAGGACACGGCCAGGGCGCAATCGCCATGCCTGGCTCGTCCGGACGGGCCCAGACGCGCCTCTCCCGGGCATGCCCGGACTCGCTGTTCCCGGGCTCGCCCGAACCTCCCGGGCACGCCCGGTCTCGTCTTTCCCGGGCATGCCCGCTCTCGCCTTTCCAGGGCTCGCCCAGAGCGCCCGGGCACGCCCAGCCTCGCCTTTCCAAGGCTCGCCCAGGATGCCCGGGCAGGTCCAGACTCGCCTTTCCAGGACTCGCCCTTGACACCCGGGCATGCCCGGTCTCGCTTTTCCCGGGCAAACGCTCCGGCATAAATGTGTATATATATTGCTGCCCGATAAACGGGCTTTTCAGAGTACCCGAGTTTGATACGTGCAATAAAGCAACTCGGACGAATTTCCGTGTTTGGTCGCGTCAATCCTTTCGACTCGCGTTGGAGCACAGCTCCTTCAGTACCCTCATTATCATATTATACATCTCTATTATATCCCCTTGTCGCCACCTCCTTTCTAATGTTTGAACTCCTGACTCCATCAACCGCTCTTCATAATGGAGTCTAGCTAGGCCCGGAATAAATCTAGTAGCGCTGTGCTGCACCCTCTCTATGACAGCTTGTCCTTCCTCAGATGTGGTGACCAAAACTGTGCACAATATTCCAGACGAGGCCCTCACTAAATTCCTCTACAATGTCAACACCACCTCTTTTGGTTTATAATTTATCCTCTATGAACACAACCCTAAAACCCTGTTTATTTTGCCCATAGATACGTGGCATTGTTATGTCTGCTTACTGCCCCCACCCCTATATCTCTGACCACCCTCACATTCTTCTATGTGACATGCTCTAACATTGCCCCCTTGTCATGTAACCCGAGTAATTTTCATTATTGTCATGTAACCCAACACCTCACATTTCTTTATGTTAAACTACATCTGCCAATCTTTCACCATATCTCAACTTTTTTGAATCTCATCACGACTCCACACCCCTCCACACCGATCCTCCCTCCACCTACAATCTGCGTATCATTTGAAAATATGGAAAGCATACTTTTAGTCCCACTCGTCCAAAATATATGATGCGAGTTATAAATACTGATTCTTGAGGTACTGCATTCCCTAACAACCTTCACCCCAGACATCCTCCCACTCACAGCCCCTCTTTGCTTCCCATCACAAATCCAGTTATCAATCCTGTTAGCCAGTTATCAATCCTTCCCTCATGCACACGATCAGAAACTGCTTCATTCAACTCCAATAAATTTGTTAGACATAACCTCCCTTTCGTAAAACAATTTTGACTGTCTTAAATTAGTTTATATTTATTTAAATGGGTCCTCATCTCGTCCCTAATTAGCATCTCCAACATCTTTCCTACAACTGAAGTCAAACTAACAGGTCTATAGTTCCCCAGTTCTTCCATGGATCCTATCTTAAATACCGGTGTTACTGGGCATCCTCTGTCCTGCCAAGACCTTCCTTGGGACACCTCAACTCCTATTCACCCACAAGGCTTTCATTCACAGCATGATGGAGTACTGCTCTCTGCTTTGGACTGGTGCCCCTGCATCACATCTTGCTCAACTTGACGGCGTAGAAACCAAGGGGATCAAGATCATTGGAATCTCCCGCGATGAAGCTGAGTCTATGGGCCTATCATTTCCTATCACAGACAGGTCCGGTGGTCTCTCTGTCTTCTACCATCTCCTTTCTGGTCTTCCACCCTCTGCTCTTTCCATGCGTTGTCCCCACCAGATTTCTGGAGGGCACACGCAGTCCACCATCAACCCTCTTTTATTTTTAGGATACATTTGGATACAAGTGTACACGATGCCCAGAGCGAGTCGTATACAACGGTAAGGGTATTGTTGCAGTTGGTGGTGATCCGTTGGTCAGTAGAAGGGTTTTCTCTGGTGCTGCATCAAGGAAAGCTGGCTTGAAGTGGTCTCTGGAGACTGTCTCACAACCACCATTAATATTGGGTATGAAGGTCTTCCCGGAGCATTGTGTAACTTTTGTAAGGTTCGTCTTTGCTGTAAGGGTTTCCGAACAGCGTCTGCATTATGAATATGTGGGTGCACGTAAAAAAATCCCTGAGGAATACAAACGGGGCGTGACGAAGGCCTATGTGTTGGTGTCACCCGGAGGCCCTGCATGGCCGCACAAAGTCGGTTGGCATAACTGGTGGCATCAGGCAAAAGTGGTGCACCATACACTATAGCTTTACAGCGAAGAATCCTAGTCGTCTTTTAGAGCAGTTCGTTTACCAAGCTAGACGATAGGTATGACGTCCATCCAGTGCATGAAGATGTCATGCACTTTTAGGGAAGATTTGAGTTGGTGGTGGAAACACTCCACCCTGCCATTCACTGCTGGATGGTAAGTGGTGTTTCACACATGGTCGGTACCCAGCAGTTGAGTCAGCTCATGAAATGGAGCCGATTCAAACTGGCTACCATGATCCATAGCGATGGTTGATGGAACACCAACACGTGCAATTCAGGTGTGGACAAAGGTATGTGCGGTGATGTTAGCTATCGGTGTACTCTCCGGCCAACGGGTGAGGCGGTCACCACAAGTCAGTAAATAACAGTGCCTGTTTCAAAGGGATCGGGGAACAACAATGTCCACATTGACCCTGTCGAAATGCCTATCTGGTATTGAAAAGCTACCAGGTGATATGACGTGATGATGTTGGTTATTGGAGCTTTGCCATTGAAGACATTGCTTGGCCCAATTGCGCAAGTCGGTGTTATTGCATGGCCAGATGTAGCACGTGGTGACGATTCACCTGGTTGCTCGAATACCTGGATGTGCGAGCGAGTGAAAAGTGTCAAAGACTCTGCGATCGAAGGCACTGTACGTGCCTCTCGTGGTTTCAGCATTTTAGAGACGAAGGCCAATGTATGTCAGTCGACATCGATGAACTGGTGAAGGGCCGCACTCACCGCGACCTCAGACACGTCTGCCATGAAGAGTGTTGGCTCCTCTGGCTTTGGCGTTTAGGGCCCGCTTGAAGGCCTGCCTTTTTTACAATGAAAAAAGGTAAAAAGTCAAACATTTGAACAGCCTTGGACGTGCACCTTGACCCCATGGCCAAGGCACAACGTCAACAAGGCTGTCCCCAAAACAATACACATGCGCCTCAACCCCAAGGCTGAAGCACATGGTCATTCAAACGCATGCATCATGCCCCCGAAGGGCCACAATGCATGGTCATACAATTGGGACCACTCCTCTCAATAGGAGTAAGACCCCTTAATCCACTGACAGGGAATTTACTCCTGTCAGGTGACTGCACCCTGGGCACGAGGTGCCACGAGGTGCCTCTGGCTTTGGATGAACCCAGGGAGTGAGGTGTTGGACAGTGTGTATTTGATGGTGTGGAAGGCTGACTAGGTTGGCTTCGCGCATCAGAACACTTCAGGGCACTAAAGGACTTCAGAGTCCAAAAACTCTCACAGTTTGCATTGAGATGAAACGAGTAGGAAATCCCAAAATAATTTGCACCTTCTCCTTTAGCGGACGGATGCCCGAGCGATTAACACAGCTGCTGAAAAAGTTCAACCCCGGAACACCGAATATGCACTGTGGGATGGATGACGATGCGGAAGCCCTGAAAACGTGCGAAGTGGATAAGTAGGTGTTGCTGATGCTCTTCTGCGGATGTGCTGGCGATTACAATATCATCTATATGCACGTAGCAGATGAAAGGTTGAAAGTTTTGTGCAGCATTGCGTAGGCCGAATGTCATCCCAAGGAATTCGAACAGGCTGTGAAGGCAATGGGAAACCAGCGTAACCCTTGCTCATGAAGCTGCTTTGGTGGCACCGACACTCTGTCAAGAGTATGGTACATGAGAGGGAGAGGGAGAGGGAGAGGGAGAGACAAAGAGAGACAGAGAGAGAGTAAATTAAAACATTTAGCCTGTTAAATGTGACTGTTGTCTTCAGGATGTCATCTGGAAGCAAGGGAATCTGACGATACGCATGAATGAGGCCCGCTTGAAGGTTGAAACTGACCATGGAGAAGATTGTAGCGCCAAAGAGTGTAGCGATAAAATCCTGAATGTGTGGAATGGGGTAACGGTCTGGAACAATCGTATTGTTTAAAGACCGGGATTCCCCACAAGGTTGCCAATCTCCAGGTGTCATTTTGGGTGACATGTGCAGCAGTGAAGCCCAACTCCTGGACAATGGTCTAATGGTGCCACGTTGTAACATAGAGTCAAACTCCTGACGAGTGATGCGCTCGGGTGCTCGATGGCGAGCACGTGCGAAAACAGGGAGTCCCGTGGTCTCAATGTGATGCGTGATCTGGTATTTTATGGGCTATATTGTGGGAACGTTATGGACAGGAAGTCAAAAAGTACTTTCTGAAAAGGGCACGTTCGCACGCATGGAATCACATGATGTTCAGTGATGAAACGGTGGATGCTTTACTGAGAACTCGAACCTGTGTCGAGGCATCCAATAGACGACGATGTTTGACGTCTACGGGGAGATTGAAATGACACACAAAAAAATCTATAAACAGGAGAGAGTACCTGCTGTCGACAATAGTAAACACCGATGGAAATGATCGACATAAACCCAAATCAGACTGGAGGAGACGCTCTCCAAATAGTACTGTTACTGTTGTTGTAGTAGTAATAGTACTGTTGTTGGTGGCATGTAATGAATATTCCTGTCGATGTTTCTGTTAAATGGCAGACGGCAGCACAACGCTCACCTCTGCCCCTGTATCCACAAGAAAACAAATTCTGCTAGTACGATCCACGAGTAAGAGAAGGCAACTGCTGTATGGCCCAGCTCAACTTGTCACCATTAACTGTGGGCCTTGGTGATTCCCTGCGGCCGGTCCGACGGTGCTCTACACTGTCGAGCATTAGCACCGAAGGTCAATCTGGAGTGTTCATGGAAGGTGAAGGCGAATGGTAGCTCGAGGTGCAGCGTTTCTCTCTGCCTCTACAAGGCGTACACTTATATGGGCACGACTGGCATTGCACAGCATGGAGCTACAGGACGAGCTACTTAAGATCCGCCATTCCAGATTGAAGCCGTGCGACGTCCTGCTGTAGAGTTGTCATATTAGCCACGGTCGGTGTAACTGTATCAATGAGATGATCAGCCAGATCAGCAGTGGTGGGTTGTGCCAGCTCTATGTTAACTGTATCATGCGGATGTGTGGTCGTAAACATATGAAGAACAACTCACGAAGGAGCGACTGGTCAAAAGTGGCACGGTCACCAAGAAGCTGCTGCGTATGATGCAGAAGTTGTGTGAGTCTTCCATCTCCTAAATCCTCAGTTGTAAGAACTTGTTGAAAGCAGTGCTGCTCAGAGGGGGGCGTGTGCTTTAAATCATGTATGGGTTGTTCGTTGGAAGTTGTATTAAAATATCTCCCACCTCCATCGCATACTCTGGTGACAAGGAGCCAACAATGTATTTGAATCATGTCAACTCAGTACTAATGTTCCCAGTGTCGAAGTGCGCTTCGACTGGTGTAAACCACAGATGCGGGCCATTAGGGTGAAGCTGCTTGAGCGACCGGGAAGAGCACGGCTGCTTGGTTGTTTCTTGCGACTGGTTGTGCGCTTGTAAAGCCTTGTCTGTCCATTTGAATCACGTCGGGGTCACCAATTTAGCGTGGAAGAAAAGACGACGAAGTACGAGACGTTCGGATTCAGTCAATTCGCTTGATTCAAGCTGCATCCGTCAGAAGCATTCATCTTTTCCGTCTCGCCCTGTACCAGAAATCCCCTTACATATTACAAGCTCAAGCATACAGTATTTACATATTACAGTCACGTGAAAAAGTAAGTACACCCCATGTAAAGTTTTGACTTTTTCAACATATTTCAACATACAGCTATTTGATCTTCATTTCAACAATATTGATAGATAAAGGTGATATAATATAACAAATATCATGAAACATTTACATTTTGTACTCCATTATATAATTTAAATAAACATAAATGCAAATTTCGCATGTGGAAAAAGTAAGTACAGCCCTACATTTATCGCTAATTCAAATACCTGAAATTAGAATCAGGTGCACCAGCTCAGGTGCAAATGATTAGAACATCGTTAGAGAGGATCTTGGAGGAACCTGTCTTATTTAAACCTCAGACATTTAGTTTGGTTTGCTCTTTGTTGTTGAAGTGTGCGGCGTCAACATGCCTAGATCAAAAGAGCTCTTTGAGGCCTTCAGAAAGAAGGTTATAGATGCCTACGAGTCTGGGAAGGGATTTAAAAAGATCTCCAAACAATTTGAAATCAATCATTCGACTGTCCAGAAGATCATCTACAAGTGTAGAAGATTCCAAACAACTGCCAACTTGTTCAGGCCAGGCCGCCCCAGCAAGCTCAGCCCGAGAGCAGACCGCAAGATGCTGAAAGAAGTCTCTAAGAACCCCAGTATGTCATCACGGGACCTACAGGTAGCTCTTGCCACTGTTGATGTCAAAGTGCACGAGTCTACCATTAGAAAGAGGCTGCACAAATTTGATCTACATCGGAGGTGTGCCAGGAGGAAACCTTTGCTGTCCAGAAAGAACATCAGGGCAAGACTAAAGTTTGCCAATGAACAACTAGGCAAAGACCAGCACTTCTGGAACAATGTGCTCTGGACAGATGAGTCAAAGGTAGAGCTATTTGGCCACAGTACCAGAAGACATGTTTGGCGAAAATCAAACTCAAACATCGCACAGCTGAAAGAATTCTGCACGGAGGAGTGGGCAAAAATTTCTCCCAGTCGATGTCAGAGACTGGTAGACAGTTATAAGAAACGCCTCCTTGAGGTTGATTCTGCCAAAGGGGTCAATACCACCTATTAGAGCCAAGGGTGTACTTACTTTTTCCACATGCGAAATTTGCATTGATGTTTATTTAAATTATACAATGGACTACAAAATGTAAATGTTTCATGATATTTGTTATATTATATCACCTTTATCTAGCAATATTGTTGAAATGAAGATCAAATAGCTGTATGTTGAAATATATTGAAAAAGTCAAAACTTTACATGGCGTGTACTTACTTTTTGACGTGACTGTATAATAAATCAATGGCAATGTGATGCTGCTACACTCTTGACACGTTATTTCCTTTTACCCAGAATGCTAAACTCCATATCTTCCATTTTCTACAACACATGTACAATGTACATGTTGTAGCCATCTTGTGATGCCCTCCAACGCCTCCACTCATTAAACCAAGTCTCATTGACTGTGACTATGACGTACTTCTCAAGATCTACTTTAGATTCAAGCTCTTCCATCTCATTATTTAAATTCCTGGTGTTGGTAGAGAATATTCTTAACTTTTCCCTTCCTGTAATCACCCTTTGCTATCTGTCACTGCCAACCTTTCCAATCTTAGCAGTTGCACCATCAACAGCATCTTCACGCTCCTCTCGCCTAAATAATCCGCAATTCCCTCTTCATTTTCTATTGCAAACATTCCTGCCCCCTTTCTGTTTAGTCTATTATAATCCTTGGAAAAACAATCCCTTTGCCCCGTAAAAGACTCCCAGTGCTTCAAAAACCCCAATTCATGCTGCCCATACCATTCCTCCAACCACAGGTTAACATAGCTTGCTCTGCTTGTCAATCCCTACCCCCCACACATTCTCAGGAGAATCCTAGAAAAATAAAATTACATTCAAACCTCTTTCCCTCAATCGATAACCTAATATAATTCATACCGAGCCTTCGAGTCGTCTGAATATATTCTTCCCACATTGTTATTACCCACATACACCCCAACCAATGCTGTCCACCATGACCCGACAAAACATCATCCAATAATCCATCAATATCCGTGACTCCCAAAAAACCCCCCACAAAATCCTATTTTTTTAGATCCCTGCCACAAAATGCAGATTCCACATACCCGATAGCCTCATCCATGACAAAAACGATATCTCCCTCCCATCCCTTCCACTTGGATGAGTTCCTGGCTCATGAAATGCGTAACTTTGTTCCACAGCAATGTTTAAAGGACAATCCTAAATTAAAAACCATTGTCATCTCACTCTTCAATGAGTCTCAATGATCCTTGACCTTGTAAGCAAATAAACGAATAAAACTCGTTCATTTAAAAGCATTTTCAAAATAAAGCAACCTTTAGTTGTTTATTGAGTGCTGTTAACCCATTTATTGTTTCTTTTAAGTAAGATTGGGGCTCATGGAAGAGTGAAGTGGAAGAGCAAGGTGATCGAGGGTAAAAACGCCAGAAAATGACAGTTGGGCAGTGGGGCCAGAGTCAGACACAAACAAGGGAATGAACAAACATGAAATATATCTGTCCAAGGAGAAGTGAATTCTTGCAGAGATGTTTCTGGAAGGTTCACTTGGCTGCGCCTGGATGGTTTTGAGGGTTATGGAGTAGCGGCTGAAACACGAATCCTATCCAGGTTCCTCCTGATGACACCATCTTTGCTCTTTGCTTATTCAGATTCCTTCTGATGACTCCAATGTAGTATTTGGTTTTCCGTTTCATCAAATCAGAAGAGGAGGGAATACAGTGACCTATGAGTAAGACGGTTGGAGTAGGTAGTGTTAAAGTTGATAGAAAAGATTGTGGATACCAGTACGAGTTGAAATGGTGGTGCACTGCCTGCTTGAAGCCCTGGAGGGAAGAGCGGGATTGAATAGCCTCGGGAAGGTGGTACCACAAATGGCAGAAAAGAAGAACAAAGTAGTTGAGGTGTGCAGTAAGCCTCGATTTTCGAAGTTAAATCAGGTTACCTAAAAAAAAGGTTGTACATCCTAGAGTTACTGGAGATGTTTGTACGGCTGTAAGAGCACATGGAGCTTGACCAGAGGAAAGGCAGTAAAAAGAAACAGAACATTATCAATGTGAGAACAACAGATGTGATGCTAGGGCACAAACCCTAGGAGACAGCAGTAGTCCGTCGGGTTCTCAAGAAAGTGCTTATAGGGTGCGGGTAGCTCTGATTTTTCAAGGAACGACTCAAACAAACGACAGGGGATGGCCAGTCTGTGGCCGGCTTTGCAGACTAACTTTGCAATTTGGTCTGCCCAGGAGAGGGTTAGGATAATTGTGAGGCCTAGATGTTTAAGAGACGGAAATTCTTCCAGTGGCTGACCATCGGCATAAATGTCGGACTGTTTGGCAATCCTTCCAGAGCGCAAAGGGAGAATGTGAGCTTTGTCAGGATTGAAAGAAATGTTTCATTTATCAGACCAGTATTTATAATCAACTACAGATAAACAGAGTAACACAGCAGCTATCTGCCTGTTGCTGGTATGGGGTCACAATGTGGAGTTAAGGAACAAGGAACAAGATTCAGTCGAGGACACTGCCTTGGGACACTCCAGACTCAACTGGGAGAAGAAAAGAGATGATTGGGTTCCATCGATTGCAACACATTGACTGTACAAGTTTAATGCTTGGTGGTGGCTTAAAGGTTAAGGTAACTCACTTAAGATTTTGGAGTCTTTGGTTTGAGGCCCTGTCCTTTCTTAAATAACACCCGGTGGGTTGACTGAGCCTATCATCTTCCCGAGGTCGACAAAATGAGTACCAGCGTACTGGAAACTTATCTTTTTGCTGATAACTCCTCTCTCTCTGTCGCTCCATCTCTCAACCCTCAGATCAGCAGGCAGCAACCTCTTCACTCTGCAGACCTGGATAAAATCACAAACTGGTCAAACAAGTGGAACATGTCTTTCAGCCCTGAAAAATCTCACATTCTCACTCTGTCTCTCCGAAAAGACCATCTGGAAAACCCTCCCATCTACTTTCTCAACAACAACAACAACAACATGCATTTTAAGGCCATTTTCCCTGCTAGAGCAGGGGTTAGCCTTGCGGTCCCCATGAAAATCTTCTCCATTTTGCCCTATTTTCGGCATCTCTCCTTGTTAACCCCCTTGCCCGCATTTCTTCTTCCACCATCTTTAGCCAAGTCTTTCTCGGTCTTCCCCGTCCTCTACTTCCTTCTACATTCATTTCCATCACTCTTCTCAACCAGTCACCTTCATCCTTCCTCAACACATGACCAAACCATCTCAACCTGTTCCTCTTCACAGCATCAATCACAGGCTCTATTCCCATCATCTTTCGCAATTCATCATTTGTCTTTCTCTCTCTCAACGATACTCCGCACATCCACCGAACCATTCGCATTTCCACCCTTTCCAGCCTTCGTTGCTGCTCTACGTTCATTACCCATGTCTCGCTCCCATAAATCATAACACTTCTCACACATGCAGCATACACCTTTCCCTTCAGCTTCAATGGCGCTCCCCTCCTCATCAGCACGCCACTCAGTTCCCGAAACTTCTTCCATGCACATCTCACTCCAGCAACCGTTGCCAAGTCTGATCCACCTTCTCCATTCAGCATGTCTCCGAGGTAGCAAAATGTTTTCACACCTTCCAGCTTCACGCCGTCTCCAAGATCCAACTCAATATTTCCTCCATCTGCAGCTCCCTCTGTGCACACCTTACATTTGAATATAGCTGCCACACTGGTTAATGACCCTCTCAGACCACTACATTTTTGATGAACCCACTCAGCGCACATTGTACATTGAATGGACTTCACTCCGACACCCTTCCTGCATACAGCACATGGCCACTTCCCAGTTCTTTCCACCTCACCACATGCTTTACCACTTGCCATCACCTTCGTCTTTCCTATATTCACCTTCAGACCTTTTGTCTCCATACATTCCTTCCACTTGTTCATCTTTTCCTTCAGTCCATCCATACTTTCTGCAATCAACACCAGATCATCTGCATACAACAACTCCCACGGTAAACCCTCCTTTACGTTCTGAGCCAGCACCTCCATCACAGCTACAAATAGTAGTGGACTTAGTACCGACCCCTGATGCACTCCCACCTTCACCTCAAACTCACCACTGTTCCCGTCCTTCGTCCTTACAACTGTGCGCGCTCTTTTGTACATTGCCATCACTACTCTGATCAACCATTCCTCCACTCCTAACTTCCTCAATGCCCATGTCAATACTTCGCGTGGAACCTTATCGAATGCTTTCTCCAGATCAACAAACCCAAGAAACAACTTCTTCCTCTTCTCCATGTACTTCTCCTGCAACTGCCTCACAATAAAGAGCGCGTCTGTCGTTCCTCTTCCTGGCATAAATCCAAACTGAATTTCGTCGATCTTCACCTTCTTCCTTATCCTCCTCTCCAACACCCTTTCCAATACCTTCATTCCATGCTCCAATAACTTTATCGCTTGGTACGAGCCACACTCCAGAGGGTCACCTTTCCTCTTGTATAGAGGGACGAGGGTACTCAGTTCCCAAGCCACTGGAATGCGGCCTTCTTTCACCACCAGATTACAGATCTCTGTCATTCTCTTCACACCCCAACTTCCTGCTGCCTTCAACATATCTCCCACAACTCCCGTCGGCCCTCCCGCTTTTCTACTCTTCATTGCTTTTATCGCTTCCTCAACTTCCTTCTCAGTTATCTTCTCTGCCGGTCCTAAAACTGGGTTACTCTCTATGTTGCCATCCCATTCATTCTCTGTATTCAACAGCATTTCCATATATCTTTTCCATGTTTCTTTAATTCCATCTGGGTCCACAACGATTTGTCCCACTTCATCCTTCTAGCAACTCACCCCCATCACATCACACCTCTCTTTCGCTATCTGCTTTGCAAACCTGAATACCGCTCTCTGACCCTCTTCCGAATCCAAGCTTTCTCCGAACATTTTCCTACATGCCTCCTGCGCCTTTGCGACCTCTTTCTTTGCAGCCTTCTTGGCTGCCTTATAACTTTCATGCTCTGCTTTTTCTGCTCCCGTACCCTTCGCCTTCTGCCACTCCTTGAACTTATTCCTCTTCTCGTCAATCCTCTTTCCAACTTCCTCATCCCACCACCATGTTTCCGAGTGCCTCGTTGGTCCTTTTGTCCATCCACATACCTCGCCAACGGCTCCCAACAGACTATCTTTCATTGACATCCAACCACGTTCAAGCTGAAACACATCATCCTCTACCCCTACTCAGCCTCTCTTTTAATGCCTCCCTTACTGTCACCTCTTTCAACCTCCACACCTTCATTCTCGGTTGGTACTTCACCCGCCGAGCTCGCCTCGCACCTTTCACCCTTATGTCGCAGACAACCAAGTGGTGTTGTGAAACAGCCTCCTCCCCCGGGATCACCTTTGTGTCCCGGAGGTGCCCCCTATCTCGCCTACGCACCATCAGGTAGTCAACGGTTGTCGTCGACCCACCTGACGTGTATGTAACAAGCTTATTATCCTCTTTCTGGAACTGAGTATTACAAATCAACAAATCAGCTCCATCAGCAAACTCCAAAATCCTTTCACCTTCTCCATTTCTCACACCATATCCGTAACCCCCATGAACTCCCTCAAAACCGTCCATACTCCTTCCCACATGTCCATTTACGTCTCCTCCTACCACAACAACTTCCTCATCTTTCACGTTTTCCATCAGCTTCTCTATCGCACACCAGAACTTGTCCTTCTCTTCATCGCTCCGACCAACTTGTGGAGCATATCCCGAGATGACGTTCACCAAGAGCTTTCCAATCATCATTTTCACCATCATCAACCTTTCACTCACTCTAGTCACACTCACCACACTGTCTACAAACTCCTCAGAAAACAGGACACCAACACCATTCACGCCCTCCAGGCACCCGTGCCACGTAAACTTGTATTTCTGTCCCTGCCTACCCTTCACCATTCTCACACCACTTCCCTTCCATCTCGTCTCTTGCACACAACATATGTCCACTCTTCTTCTGATCAATACTTCCACCACTTCTCCTGATCTCCCTGTCATTGTCCCTACATTCCATGTCCCAAACCTCAGAAACCGATCTCCACTTCGGGCTGTACCCTGGCCATATGTAGTTGTAATTGTCATGGTTCTCTTTTTGAGGCAATGTTTTTATGGCCGGATGCCCTTCCTGACGCCAACCCTCTTAGTCGCCTTTTACGACACGCAGGGATACGGTGTACCTATTCTAACCAGGGTACACACCGGTGATCTACTTTCTCAACAATGCTCTCAAAGAAGTTCTGTCACTCAAGCTTTTGGGTCTCACTATCTGCCATCATCTTTCCTGGGAAAACCACATTTCCAATCTGGCAATTTCCAAAGCCAGTCACCGACTGGGCATGGTACGTCGTGCGAAGTCCTTCCTTGGAACAACTGAACTATTCACCACGACTCATTTTCTCCCCCGAAAGCCCCTGTAGTGTCCATCTTGTTTATCCCGTGTACCCGCCCCAGCCCTCTCCCTTCCACAGATCTCCCGATGTTGATCTCCTGTTCTCTGCCGATCTCCTGTTCTCTGCTGTTGTACTTTCCTCTCTCTCCCCCTCTTGTATCCTGCTGCCTTTATGATATGTTCCATGTGTTAGCTCTTATACGAGCCTCGACGAAGTATTCAAAAAATTAATAGACAGGGTGCAACCGACAATCATACAGTACCTTATTAATAAATATATAGTCATATGACTTCACGGACAGGGACAGACCGTATTTTTCGGTTTTATATATATATATATATATATATATATATATATAAGGTAAATATGTTTGAAGAAGAAGACATTTTGGTCGCAAACATACATACATACGTTTGCTGCATTATAATAAGATTTAATAACATTCATATATATATATATATATATACACAGAAGATTATATATTTGAAAAAGAAGGCATTTTGGTCACAAATATACATACATACCCATATACGCTTGCTCGATTATAATAAGATATCTCACACTCTAACCTCTGTCTTGGTGCTAAAAGATGTTTCAGATAATAATTGTTAAAATTTTCCCCCTTCCTGGCTCTCCCTTTTAAGGTGTAAACGACAAGAGAGTTGGAAAAAGCAACGACATCGAAGAAAGGAATATATTGGATGTTGTTATGTCAGAGTAACCAAGTGGAGAACAAAGGAGCAAAGAAAACTGATGACAAGAAGCTCAGAGTAAATTGTGAATTAAAAAACAAAAGGTAACCCCATGATATTCAAACATAAAACTACAGTTGGATGAAAAGGATTTAAAGGCAGAAAAACAAGGAGCAAAATTGCAGTAAAAAAAAATCGTTCCCAAACATTGGTAAACAAAACAACGGAAGAACGAAGTCGAAAGAACACTGTGTTACAATATGCCGCAGCTGCGCACTGGAAGCGCAGCACGAGGCCGAGCTCCAGCAGGACGTGATGACATGCTTGGGGCTCCAGATGAACTGATGACATTTCAAGATGAAGGAGAAGGAGAAGGAGAAGGTGGTGGAGTGCGAGGATCTGGTCTTGGTCCCGACGGGGTTGGGCGAGAACTGGCAGAAGTGAAGTCATCACTCGTGAGCGAAACAGAAGTGGGAGAAGGAGAGGTGAGTAGTAAAATACGGGGGGGGGGGGGGCGGGGGGGGGTGTTCCAAGTGTTTGCTTTCACCCTTCTGTCCAGTTCATCCTAAACCAGCTTGATGGGGTTTAAGTCTGGAAACTGTGCTGGCCATTCCATGATTTGAAGCCGACCGTCTTGTTCTTTTCCTCGAAGGTAGTTTTGACATAGCCTGGAGGTGTGTTTAGGGTCATTATCTTGCTGTAGGATGAACCCCTGACCAACTAGGCGTATACCACAGGGTATTGCATGGCGCTGCAAAATGCTGTGGTAGCCCTTTTGGTTCAGGGTGCCAGTCACTCTGTGCAAGTCGCCGACTCTGGATCCAGCAAAAGAGCCCCAGACCAGCATGCTCCTCCTCAATGTTTGACAGTTGGTGTCACACACTGAGGAACCATCCTTTCGCCTACTCGGCGGCGTACAAAAACCCTACGTGATGAACCAAATATTTCAAATTTTGATTAATCGGTCCATAAGACGTTCTTCCAGTCTTCAGTAGTCCACTTGTGGTGCTTCATGGCCCAGGCAAGCCTCTTTTTCTTATTTTTCCATCTTAGCAATGGCTTTCTTACTGCCACTCGACCTGTTAAACTTGCAGCTCGAAGTCTTCTCTTCACAGTTGAAACTGAGACTTGCTTACTTCAACCAGTGTTAAGCTGTGCTTGAAGCTGTTGTCCAGTGAGCCGCCAATCACGCAAACTGTTGACTCTCAGAAACTTGTCTTCTGATTCTGTTGTGGCTTTGGGTCTGCCAGACCTCTTCCTGTCAGAGTTTCCTCCAGTTTCCAATATACTACTTCCTGCTGTGCAATATTGTTCAAATAATGCTTCAGATGGTGTAATAACAGTCTGTTCCAATACTGCTTTTATACAGACACGGGGTTTGTAATCAAGTAATCAGCAGAGGTTGGGACACCTGTAGGAATTGTTTGCATCAACTTTCAAGGCTTAATTTACTTACATTGCTGCAGAACAGCTGTAAGTTTTTAACCCATTACTTGTTCTGTGAAGAAAGCCTTTTTTTTTTTACAATATAACTGTGCAATTTACATTATTTTCCCGTTTTTGCAAACCTAAACTTTTTTTTAACCTCGAGCAGTTTACTGCTTACCTTTGTACCATTTCAGGTTATTCACTGGACATTAAACTGCGTAAATTTCAATAAAAACTGGAAAAATTGAGATGTTCTAAAACTTTTGACCGGTGGTGTTGAAGACTTGAAGGAAAGAATGAGATTGAAGAGAATGTGGAAATTAGTTCCGCAGGCAGGGAAAAAAAAAGGGAATAAATGAGTGGAGGTGAGAAGTGATTCTGGATTTTGGGAGTTTCACCAGAAGGGGTTTGATGATTGCCCGTGTGCACCCAGCAGAAATCTGATGGGACAAAACACAGAAATAGCAGAGGGTGCACGACCAGAAAGGAGGTGGTAAAAGACGAAGAAACCACCGACCTGTCTGCGTTGGTGAAGTGATAGGCTCAACTTCATTGTAGAAGATTCCAAAAATCCTGAAGGCCTTAGTTTTGATGATGTCACTCTGAGCAATGTGTGAGGCAGGAGAGCAAGCTGAGAGGGGGCAGCAGTACTCTAGTCCATAAAGTTGCAGGTGAAGGCCTTGTAGGTAGGTAGTCCAGGTGCATCAAGGAAGGACTTTGTACGACACAGGATGCAGTTGGCGACTGGCTTTGGAGGCCATCTTTGAAATGTGCCTTGCCCAAGAAAGATCATGGCTCATAGTGAGACACAGGTCTTTGAATGACTGAACTTCCTCAATAATATTGTTAAGAAAGTAGATAGGAGGGTTTTCCAGACGATCCTTCCGGAGAGAGGGAGAGTGAGAGTGTGACATTTGGCAGGATTGACTGACATTCCAAGTGTTTGGCCAGCTTGTTCTTTTTTTCAAGGTCTGAAGAGAGGGAAGAGGCTGCAGCCTGTCTGTCTGAAGGATGAGAGATATGTCATAGCAGAGGGTGGAATCATCAGAAAATAGATAAAGGGGATTTCCAGAAAGTCAGAGAGATCGATGAAAGATTAGGAATAGGACCGGACCCAGAACACTGCTTTGGGGGACTTCAACCTTAACAGGGAGAGGAAATGAAAGGATTCTGTTGAGAGCTACATGTTGGCTATGAGAGTAGAGGAAGTGAGTCACTCAAAAGTGTAGTTGGCCTTGGTTGCCATAGGCAGAGTTTGGAAAGCAATCATCTTGATCGCAGTTGTGGGTTGCAGATACGATCTGGTTTCCTCACCAATCATTAGAGTGGTATCTTCAACAAGTACACTACTGGTGTACTTAACACCTAAAAGTGTACTTAAACAAACAAACACACACACACACACACACACACACACACACCACTACAGAAGTGTCAAAGGGTAAATGGCAAGGTAGTGACACAAAAAGGCAAAGTAGAGACTTAGTGGGACCACAGTTGGATACTGCGAGCAATGGAATGAGCTCACAAGAAAAGAGAGAGATGAAGGGAGGAAACAGTAACCTGCAAGCAAAAGGGTTGGGTTAGGCGGATTTAATAGGGCTGAAAATGTTGCTCCTAAGGATGGGGTACAACCAGAGATGGCGAGAAAATCGAGAAAAAAATGGGGAGATAATCCTGGAGAGAAGCATGAGAAGCATGAGAAGCCCTAGAGTGAAGCACTTTGAAGACATGGAGTGAAGCATGGATGGATTTGGGCAATATTATGTAGATGGATTTACAGATTTTAGCAAGATGCAGAATAAAGGGAAGTGTTATTATTCATAACACCTACATCTTAAATCTCAGAAAAAGGGATAAGGTGATGATCCCCCATTTCAATATGTGGCGTTGAAGGAAAGGATCAGCGTATCAGTTTTGTGCAAGGAAATACAGGAAACTTGAATGCAGGAGGAGGCCATTTGGTTCATAATGCCTGCACTCCATCAACATCACATTATTTCAATCGATCCGTTTTATCGACTTGATTTCTTTGTGATGGTGGGTTAGGGGTTGGGCAGAAGAGCGGTAGAGCAGGCACAGGGACATCACCAGTCCTTGCACCATTGAGTTTGTCAAAGTTAATGGGCACCCATATGTGAATTTCAAAGGCAAGAATTCTGAGTTGTGGAAAAAATCGGCCATCAGGTTCAATGGACAAACAATGGTATCATGAGAATATAGTATTAATACTGATTAATGAAAGATAAATATCTCCATCCAAATATGAATAAAACAATTTATTTAAATGTTCGGCAAAAAGAGGTGGCTGGCCCGAGTAAGGCCCGAGTGAGGCCCGAGTGAGGCCAGCCTGTACACAAAACATTGGAGGTGTATTCCCTCCTTTTAAAATTTTGAAACGTTATTATGTTTTGGATGTAAAACAGACTTCTGGGCAGATAGCAAGTTTGAAGGCTGTGATGCACTTTATTTAATTTCAATCTTTATTGGCCTGGTGTTGGCTTAGCGGTTAGGGTGCTGGCATGGGATCCTAGGATCCTGGGTTCGAATCCCGGCCGATCGCTGAATTAACACCAGGGGGGTTGACTCAGCCTGTCATCCTTCCGAGGTCAGCAAATTGAGTACCAGTTCGCTGGTAATTCCCTGTGTGTGACGCAAGAGGTGACTAACATGGTTGGCGGCAGGAAGGGCATCCGGCCATAAAACATTGCTTCAAAAAGGGGACCACGATGCCCGAAAAAGGCCAACCCCTGCTCTGCGGGGGAAAATGGCCTCTAAAGGTGGTTTATTGACAACTAGAAGAGCCTACACTCGTTACGCTGATGGTCACATCTCTTGCTGCTAGAAGGGGGAAAGGAGGGCAGGGGAAGAAAGGGAAGAGGTCTTGCTGCTAGAAGGGGGAAAGGAGGGCAGGGGAAGAAAGGGAAGAGGAGTGGGAGGGGGTAGAGGGGAACGGGAAAGGAGGGAGAGAGATATACTGCATACACATCTTATTGGGGAGGGGGGAGGGGGCTTTTCCAGGCCCTTCCATTTGGGGGGGAGGGGGAGGGGGCTTTTCCAGGCCCTTCCATTTGGGGGGGAGGGGAGAACGGAATGGACGGAGGACAAATTTACCTGCACAAAGAGTGTTTTAACATCAGTGTTTCCCAGGTAAAATAAGCCATCGTAATACCCTCGGCCACCACCACCAGGTGGCGCTACATGGTACACATTTACAAAGAAAATGTATTCCCCCCCACCTCTGCGCAAGGCCACGGCCACATAGCCTATGTTACCCCCCACATAAAGTTGTATTTGTACCCCAGATTTGGAGTTTGTAACTTAAAAGATGTAGCTGTGCATAAGGAACAAAGGTACACAGAGAGACATTGGCGTTATATATATATATATGGCTGCTGACATTGTGATACTTCACCTACGACACAACGGTTATTATTTGACTCAATGACAAAGAGATTGCCACTGATCAATACGAGGGTGATTCTTGGCAAATCCAGAAATGTCAAAATTTCTCATAAATGAAACACGCATTGAACAAACGTAACCTTTCTTTTTCAGACACACACGCGATGTGGGCAAGACTTTGGAGAGAAACGGGACAGAGGCAAGTTAATATCCTGTATTATACGTGATCTATCGTTCTTCATTTGATTTCATTTGATTTTACTGGTTTAATGTGATTAATCTCCTCTTAAAACGCGTCACAAACCTATAAGTTGTTTATCAGTTGATGCAATTGGTCATTACTGGCCCAAATGGATATTTTCAATCACTTATTTGTCATATTTGTGTGGATAGATAGATCCTATTATTCGATGGGAAAAAATGGTTTTTTTAAGTAATTGAAAACACGAGTAGTCAAGATACATTTTAAAACTAGATTAATGGAGCCAAACAGTAGTTAGTTGTTCCATTACCGAAAGTTCTGGGACCAGTAGTTGTAATCGATTTAATAATTATTGCAACAAAAGCATATAGCAAGTCACAATAATCATTTGGACGATATATCTGAAAAAACCCAAATGGGTTACTAATGTTCTTCAATAAAAGGAAGAACACCAGCACTGCTGATTTACAGTCGTGGCCAAAAATATTGGCACCCTTGCACTTTTTTCAAATAACTCACAATTTTCTCGAAAAATAAGTTTAAATTGACAAAAGTATTGGTCTCCACAATTCTTTATTTCACTGTTAATATTACAGAACCTTTGTTTTTGATTCAGAACTTAATATATCCTTTTGAATCAGAAAATAAATAGAAATGGCATTGACAAAATTATTGACACCCTCGACTTTGGACAACGACGCCTTTGGACCAAATAACTAAAGTCAAGCGCTTCCTATAGCCAAGAATGAGCTTCCTAAACCTCTCTACTGGCAGTTTGACCCACTCTTCTTGTGCAAACTGCTCCAGTTCTCCCAGATTTGAAGGGTGCCTTCTCCCAACTGCTGTTCTCAGATCTCCACACAGGTGTTCAATGGGATTTAGAGCTGGACTCATTGCTGGCCACTTCAGAACAGTCCAGCGTTTTGTCTTGAACCATTCCTGGGTGCTTTTTGAAGTGTGTTTGGGGTCATTGTCCTGCTGCAAGACCCATGACCTTCGGCGGAGACCCAGCTTTCTGACACTGGGTTGAACATTGCGCTCCAAAATGTCTTGGTAATCTCCTGATTTCATGATGCCATGCACACATTCAAGGTACCCAGTGCCAGAGGCAGCACAAAAACCCCAAAGCATCACTGAACCTCCTCCATGTTTGACTGTAGGGAAGGTGTTCTTTTCTTTGAAGGCTTCATTTTGTTTTCTGTAAACATAGAAATGATGTCCTTTACAAAAATCTGTAATTTGGTCTTATCTGTCCACAGGACATTCTCCCAGAAGGATTTTGGCTTGTTCAGGTGTGTTTTGGCAAACTCCAGTCAGGCTTTCTTAGCAGTGGGGTCCTCCTGGGTCTCCTACCATAGAATCCCCTTTCATCGAGTTGGCGACGGATGGTGCGAGTTGAAACTGCCATACCTTATGTCTGAAGTTCAGCTTGATTCTGTTTGGCAGTTGATCGAGGTGCTTTCTCCAACATTCAAACAATCCTTCGCTGCAATCTTCGATCGAGTTTTCTCTTGCAGCCATGGCCAGGGAGGTTGGCTCCGGTGCCATGGGAGTTAAAATTCTTCATAACATTGCGTACTGTGGACACAGAAACATCAAGGTCTTTGGAGATTGCCTTGTAGCCTTTAGATTGATTGTCCATGCTTGGCTACAATCTTGTTTCTGGCCTCCTCAGACAATTCTCTGGTTTTCTTTCTTGTCTCCATGCTCATTGCGGTACACACAGTGACACAAAACAGCAGAATGACTCCTTTTTCTCTGTTCAAACTGGTTGAATGAGTAATTTTTATATTGCAGGCACCTGCAACTTATCACAGGTGAGTTCAATTCCAAAGTAAAGGAGAATCAGCTGCTTGAAATCTAATTATTTCTAGCAACTTCTAAAAGGTGCCAATAATATGGTCTGGGCCATTTTGAAATTTCTGTGTGGAATAAGCTAAGATTTAGTCATTTTTTCAGGTTTTTTTGTTTTGTTCCACTGCAAACCAAATAAATACACATGTGGATACCAAAATATTTTTTTATTTCAACAATTTTCTGGAAGAAATGGCGAATTATTTGAAAAAGGTGCAAGGGTGCCAATATTTTTGGCCACGACTGTATATATGACAGGCATTGTTATTGGTCTGCACATTGTGGTTTAGTCATCAAAACACATAAACCCTCTGAATAAACAAGAAAAACACTGGATCATAAACTCGTTAGACAAACTACCGTCAATGGCAAAAATGATTGGATTTGTAGGGCAAAAAAGCAAGCATCGAAGGTGATTTCAACGTACAATTAATCCTAAAAGTCCTCCTTAATCTAGCGACGAACATTACAGAAATGGCCACTAATCTAGCAGAGTCTTGACATAATCACATTAAACAACAAGAACATTCTGGAATTGTCAATCAGCATAAAAAGTAACTTCATCTCACCAAGCAGGTCTTTACCCTATGCACGTGAAGCAAATAGCAGAGTTAAGCAAATGGTTCCCGTCCGTCCGTCCATGTCTCTGTCTCTCTCTGTCTCTCTCTCTCTCTCTGTCTCTGTCTCTGTCTCTCTCTGTCTCTCTCTCTCTCTCTCTCTCTCTCTCTCTCCCTCTCTCTCTCTCTCTCTCCACAAATGTCAGCTTATGATCGAGGAACGAGCCTATATAAATTGAATGTTATATTTTGAACACGAATCGGAAAATTAATGGGAAAACAACACTGCCGTTTAACAGTACTTTGTCTCTGAATTTTTCCTGAATGCACATCTATATATATAAAACACAGTTTGTGTGTGTGTGTGTGTGTGTGTGTGTGTGTGTGTGTGTGTGTGTGTGTAATGTTACCGATAGACTCCGAAACGGAGAGGCTCACGTGCTTGATATTTGGCATAGACATGGCCATTGAGCCTGGGACGAACATGGCCGAGACCATATTTGACGAGATCCATATTTTTTATTCATATTTACCTCAGCGCATTTCAGCGAAGTACCCGCTAATCTCAGCCAGTGACAGAGCAGCTCGCTGATTCGCTCAGAGCGATCACGTGATGTTCCATCCCGTCACACGTCACACGTTTGCACGTAATTCAGGGCGAAAAGCGATTGCGTTTTTTCACCTTTATGCGATCGTGTTTTGTGTCGATTTTGTGCGATATGAATTAAATTTTAATTCATATTTCGTGTTCACGAATTCGTTGATGATGGTGGTAAATTCCAAAATTCATTTATTTATACGACTTTTACAATCTTTATTTTACTTAAATTGAATTAGATTCTTGAACACTTTACCTCACCCCTTATAAAGGGAAGAGGTGGAGAAGAAGAACACTGAAGAACAGAAATCGTCTTGTTAGTACTTCCAAGAACCTCCGGTTTCATAGAACTTGGAAATGTTAAATACAGTCACGTGAAAAAGTAAGTACACCCCATGTGAAATTTTGACTTTTTCAACATATTTCAACATACAGCTATTTGATCTTCATTTCAACAATATTGATAGATAAAGGTGATATAACATAACAAATATCATGAAACATTTACATTTTGTAGTCCATTGTATAATTTAAATGAACATAAATGCAAATTTCGCATGTGGAAAAAGTAAGTACAACCTTGGCTCTAATAGGTGGTATTGCCCCCTTTGGCAGAAACAACCTCAAGTAGGCGTTTCTTATAACTGTCTACCAGTCTCTGACATCGACTGGGAGAAATTTTGCCCACTCTTCCATGCAGAATTATTTCAGCTGTGCGATGTTTGAGGGGTTTCTTGCATGCACAGCTCGTTTCAAATCCCCCCACAACATCTTGATGGGATTTAGATCTGCGCTTTGACTTGGCCATTCCAGAACCCTCCATTTCTTTCTTTTCAGCCATTCCTTGGTGGATTTACTGGTATGTTTAGGGTCATTGTCATGTTGCATGGTCCACATTCGGTTGAGCTTCAACTTTCCGACAGATGGCCTCACATTATCCTCAAGCACCCTCTGGTACAATGAAGAATTCATAGTGGATTCTATAATGGTGAGCTGCCCCGGCCCTGATGCAGCAAAGCTCCCCCAAACCATAATATTTCCACCACCATGCTTTACAGTTGGTATCAGGTTCTTTTGGTCAAATGCTGTCTTTGGTTTTCGCCAAACATGTCTTCTGGTCTGGTCAAATAGCTCTACCTTTGACTCATCTGTCCAGAGCACATTGTTCTAGAAGTGCTGGTCTTTGCCTCGATGTTCATTGGCAAACTTTAGTCTTGCACGGATGTTCTTCTGGACAGCAAAGGTTTCCTCCTGGCACACCTCCCATGTAGATCAAATTTGTGCAGCCTCTTTCTAATGGTAGACTCGTGCACTTTGACATCAACAGTGGAAAAAGCTACCTGTAGGTCCCGTGATGACATTCTGCGGTTCTTAGAGACTTCTTTCAGCATCTTGCGGTCTGCTCTCGGGCTGAACTTGCTGGGGCGGCCTGGCCTGAACAAGTTGGCAGTTGTTTGGAATCTTCTCCACTTGTAGATGATCTTCCAGACAGTCGAATGATTGATTTCAAATTGTTTGGAGATCTTTTTAAATCCCTTCCGAGACTCGTAGGCATCTATAACCTTCTTTCTGAAGGCCTCAGAGAGCTCTTTTGATCGAGGCATGGTGACGCCGCACACTTCAACAACAAAGAGCAAACCAAACTAAATGTCTGAGGTTTAAATAAGACAGGTTCCTCCAAGATCCTCTCGAACGATGTTCTAATCATTTGCACCTGAGCTGGTGCACCTGATTCTAATTTTAGGTATTTGAAGTAGTGATAAATGTAGGGGTGTACTTACTTTTTCCACATGTGAAATTTGCATTTATGTTTATTTAAATTATACAATGGACTACAAAATGTAAATGTTTCATGATATTTGATATATTATCTCACCTTTATCTCTCAATATTGTTGAAATGAAGATCAAATAGCTGCATGTTGAAATATGTTGAAAAAGTCAAAACTTTACATGGGCTGTACTTACTTTTTCACGTCACTGTAAGGTGGTGTATAAGACTGCTTCAATAGCACTAAACTTCCGGATTTTTTTTTAAACGATATTTAAAATCACCATTATTTTTAAATTGAAGTATAGACCGTAACATGGCACAGGGTATCGTGTTCTATGAGCTCTCTAGTTACCTCCGCCACCAAAGGTGGATGGAGGTTATGTTTTCACCCCCGTCTGCCTGTCTGTTTGTTTGTGAACAAGATATCTCAAAAAGTTGTTGACGGATTCGGACGAAATTTGGCAGAGAGGTAGCGTATGTGACAAGGACGAAATGATTCGATTTTGGTGAAGATCCAGATTCGGATCCGGCTACTAGAGTTTTATTGAATGTTTCAGGAGTGAGAGGTCAACTTTGAGAGTGATATACAAAAGGCTGTTTATCAGTAATTTAATTGATCACTTTTGAAAGACCTCAAGTATTGTTCATAACTATGAAGTTGCCCGTACCCACACGGGATCCAAACTGGGGTAGGGATGGAGCGAGAAAATGCTAATGGCATCTTTTGTCATGGAGCCAGCAAGCTGGGAGCAACAATTCACATTTCTTGCCACATCTGATGCAATTTAAATACTCCAATGGTGGCGAGATGCTCCATTTGAAACTGTTTGTTCAATCGATGCAGCTTTTGATGCCGAGGGTCCATAATAAAAATTTGCATTAGTGTCGAAGCCAGTGACCAATTGCAAATTAAGAGTAGGATGATCTCTGTTTTAGCGGTACGCACATTTGTTGATTCACTTGATTGAATGTATATTGTTCTGGGTACATGGGCGATATTACACTGTAATGAACGAGAAATCATGGAGAAGACTTATCCAACACGTAATAATGTCTTATTTTCTCCATCTTACCCAACAGGGTCTCCTCGCCTTCCACCACACATATCACCACTGCCCTCCTCTCCATACAAGCCTCCACCACATCCTGCAACTCCTTACCCAGGGTATCCACTTTTACTGCTTCCAGAACTTCCAGGGAACCACTTCCTGGGTCAAAGTGCAGCAGGGAGACAGGTATGAAAACAAGGATATTTCAAGATGTTTAGTAAAATATTTTGAGAGAAAGCAGTGGTTTTCTTGAATGGTATCAATGAGTATTGTGCTTGTTCTACTTGTGTAAACTCAAATACTGTTCAAATGGTACGTGACATCACAATCTGGTAACTCGAGGCTGACTCTTCGTGTTGAACAGGTTACTTGTGTAAAAGATGTTATCTAAGAGTGAATGCACACGTTTTTCTCGAGGATGGAAAGTACATCCTCGTCCTTGTGCGAGCTGAGGGACAAGCCGACTTGCTTTGGGAATATCTTTTATTTTATTTGAACAATTTTGGCCAATGCTGCCTTTTCATAGGTATCATTTTAGGACCCATCTAAAGTATCCCTACAGGCATTGTAGCAACCACAACAATTGGACTGGCACCACATAGGGACCCAAATAATATGGGGGCAGGCAGATTACCCCTTCCGGTTCATGGTCGTTGATAAGGTAGTGGAACGTTTATTGACAGATAGTGACGTTTGTTTTCATGGAATTAAACTCTTTCAAGAAGTTTGGAATCAAATCCTAATCACTGCTGCACTCAATAGGATTTGAACCAACAATTTCTGAAATTGCAATGCAGCATCCTCACCATGAGTCCAACAACATGTACCTGTTTTCATGTTTTTGAAATGAACAACGTATGGCATTGTTCAATGTTTGACTTGATTGCCATAAAATGCATGAGCACACACACACGCACGCACGCACGCACACACGCACGCACACACACACGCACGCACCCACGCACACACACACGCACACATGCACGCACGCACACACACACGCACACACGCACACACGCACACACGCATGCACACACGCACGCACACACGCATGCACACACGCACGCACACACACACACACACACTCACACACGCACGCACACACGCACACACGCAGGCACACACACACGCACGCACGCACGCACGCACACACGCACACACACACACACGCACGCACACACACACACTCACACACACACACACACACACACGATATTGGTTATATTTACTGGTTTCTTCTTTGCACTTTTCTTCTACTTTCCTGTTTATTTATTTCATTAATTCATATCTCTACTTTTATTTCCACCTTTGGTTCTGTCTATCTTTGCCAGAATGGGATTTTTGTCGTTTCAGTACTCTTGCCTTCATTATGTCCTTCAGCTTTGCCATAACTGATCCTTGTTTTTTTTTCTAAATTATTGTTGGTTTTTATCTTCTTAACTTTTCAATATTGTGTTGAAGTTATTTCCCCACATTTTCTCGAAGTAACCTTTATACAATGTTACTCGATCTTCATTGGTTAAATAAGTAACTTTAGAGAACTTGATTTTAGTGGGGCAACTTAGCATAACAATTGTGCATTTTGTGAGGAAAGCACCAAATTTGGCACACTACTAGACTATTCTATTGTGAAAAGATGTGGATATTGGGCCATCTCAGATTCAGAGATTTGATTTTTGCTAGATTTCGATTCGATTGGGATCGAAGAGAACACCTTCTTCGTCTTCTGTACAGTGAAGTTGCCAGCCCTGAATTCTCTGGCTACATCTGGGTGCTTCATTGGGAGTGCAACCGTGTCCCTCAGGTGAACAGGGACCCACCTGGCATCGTGTGTGTGGTCTAAGGCATGGAACCATGGGACCAGTTCCGTCAGGGCATCAAGGTACATCGTGAATGAAGCCTGCCGCAGAGAACGCACGTAGACCAGTACCAACATCTCTAGTTCCAGCACAGTTGCCCAGTACTGAAAGTTGGGAATGTCTTCTCCTCTCTGGTGACACCAGTCTTCGAACTCAGGCAGGTCTTCTGCATCATCAGCATATGTCACACAGTGGCGTTCATACGCACGGTGTTGCAGGATGTGCAGTGCCGCTGCAGTGATTTGATGAGCTCTTCTTGTGCAGGTGATGTGGGCAGCTCGCAGGAAGGAGTCGGCCGTCCCTGGCGTTGCAATCTCAGCTTGCAAATCTGCAAAATCTGCAAATCTTGCAAAAATCAAATCTCTGAATCTGAGATGGCCCAATATCCAGATCTTTTCATAATATGATAGTCTACTAGTGTGCCAGATTTGGTGCTTTCCTCACAAAATGCACAATTGTTATGCTATATTTAGCTTAGCTGCCGGACTATTTCTGACTTGCTCAACATTTGTTATTTTTAAAAACGTTTCCCTTCCAGTATTTCTGTGAGAACAGAATAAAAAAAGTTTTTGCTGTAAGATTTAAAACCTTGCTGCTAAAACAAGATAAAACAAGAAAGAGCAATCAGAGATTGCAGACCCTCTCCAGGATGTGTTTTCAGTGGTTTTTAAGGCGTTTGTGTTAAAACAAATATGGCGGCCGAACCACGTGACAGATGACGTCATCATTATTATTTTTTCTCCAACAATTTATCCCAAGATTATGCTCAAGAAATTTCATCTTGATCGGATGAAATTTTGTACTTGTCGGATTTGGACGTCATAATGGAGGCACCTATGACGTCATCATTAACAGATGTTATTCCACATGGAGAGTTCTTTACAATGAGCCATGTCTCAATTTTTTCTATGCAGCGCTTTCGGAGACATAGAGGTGCAATTTTTAACGTCATAATTATCATTTAAAATTATACAGGTGGAGTTACACCTATGGTGAAAATTTCCTGTCAATCGGACCAACGGTTGCAGAGAAAATCATATTCATTCTGTGCGGACAAACAAACGGATATTTTTTTTATATATTTTTTTGTATACTGAATCGAGGCTCGTGAAAGAGCTAACATTTACTTCACAAACAAATCAAGCAGACAAACAAAATATATAAAAAGAGGGAGCGGAAGACAAGAGAATGGGAAGCACGCAAACACTTGAGAGCACACAACATTTAAGAGCAGGGAGATGTGTGGGAGGGAGAGGGCTTGGGGGGAGGAGGTGTGGGAAGGGGGGGGGGGGGGGGATGCATTAAAAAATTATGCATTGCATTAAATTGCATTGCATTGCATTAAAATGCATTGCATTGCATTAAATTGCATTAAATTGCATTGCATTGCATTAAATTGCATTGCATTGCATTAAAATGCAATGCCCTCACCTCTGGCAAGGGTAAAGATTGCCTTAAAATTTACAAGTTGCATTGTTGATATATTCTGATGTTTAATTTCCTCAACGTGGGAATTTTTTGTTGCAATTTGAAGTCGAATGAAAGTAAAGTGGGGTTACAATGGTGTGGTTGGTGATGTCCATTTGTACACTGGCACCATGTCAGTATATAATTAATTAATCAATTTGATGCCCATACTCTTTACCGAGATCAGAGGCTTATTAAGACTTTTGTAGTTTCTCGAAACAATCCTGGACGGGTCACAACTCCGATACAGCATATTCGAATGAGCGTGCAAGAATTTGGTGTCTTGCCAGGATGTCCACGATAACCTGCCTACTCTCCATGAAAGACGTGATATCGAGTAAACTACTTGGTCCTGTATGTTACTATTATGAAGATGAAAGTTTGGCAATTCGACGCCCGACAAAAAAGAAGATAGACGTCGAATACAAATGGAACTCAGAGGATTCCGTTTTACATTACATCAACTTTGTGCATTGTTATTCATTTGTACTCGTACAATGTCAAACACGAGTTCTCCGATTATTTTCTCAATTTTTTTTTTTACATTAATATGAATTAGCGGTTCATTTTAACAGTCACACCGAGTAAATAGGACCAAATAGTTTGAGAGAAGTTCGATATTGTTTCTTCATGAGAATTTTTCATGAATATTCAGATTTTATGCCTCATAGCATTCTATGCCATATGGCATATGGATACCATATGGATTTTATGCCATATGGCCTTCGAATAAAGCAAACATCCATGTAAATGATTTCGGTAACTTTCTATTTATTGATTGGTAACAAAATTAATCGATTGATTGGTTTGATTATAACATTGTGACCGTTTTGCGAAGGACAACGTGATGGCCTGTTTGGAGTTCCCAAGTGTGGACTTTGTTCATGATGCTGGGATTCTTGGTTCCAATCACACATCCCATGTTGATTTGTCCACTATCTACAATATTGGCTTTTGGTTATGTTTGTTATGTATGTAAAAGCTCTTGCATTAGTCGTATAGCATTGTACAATAAAAAAAAATTAAAAAAAAGATGATCGGCTTGGCCCTGTTGAATCCTGATGAACATCCTACTGGGAGACCTCAACATCAGTCTTCACCAATACAGCCTTTTTGTTTCTCTATTGAAAACATAATTTAATCTGCCTAGTTCAGAAAGTTGAATAGGCAGGTTTTTTTTGCATCCACTTATGATAGTGACTCCGGGACACAAAGGTGATCCCGGGGGAGGAGGCTGTTTCACAGCACCACTTGGTTGTCTGCGACGTAAGGGTGAAAGGTGCGAGGAGAGCTCGGCGGGTGAAGTACCAACCGAGAATGAAGGTGTGGAGGTTGAAAGAGGTGACAGTAAGGGAGGCTTTAAAAGAGAGGCTGAGTAGGGTAGAGGCTGATGTGGTTGAGCTTGAAAGTGGTTGGATGTCAATGAAAGCTAGTCTGTTGGGAGCCGTTGGTGAGGTATGTGGATGGACAAAAGGACCACCGAGGCACTCGGAAACATGGTGGTGGGATGAGGAAGTTGGAAAGAGGATTGACGAGAAGAGGAAGAAGTTCAAGGAGTGGCAGAAGGCGAAGGGTACGGAAGCAGAAACAGCAGAGCATGAAAGTTATAAGGCAGCCAAGAAGGCTGCAAAGAAAGAGGTAGCAAAGGCGCAGGAGGCATGTAGGAAAATGTTCGGAGAACGCTTGGATTCGGAAGAGGGTCAGAGAGCAGTATTAGGATTGCAAAGCACAGAGCGAAAGAGAGGTGTGATGTGATGGGGGTGAGTTGCTTAAAGGATGAAGTGGGACAAATCGTTGTGGACCCAGATGGAATTAAAGGAAGATGGAAAAGATGTATGGAAATGCTGTTGAATACAGAGAATGAATGGGATGGCAACATAGAGAGTAACCCAGTTTTAGGACCGGCAGAGAAGATAACTGAAAAGGAAGTTGAGGAAGTGATAAAAGCAATGAAGAGTAGAAAAGCGGGAAGGCCGACGGGAGTTGTGGGAGATATGTTGAAGGCAGCAGGAAGTTGGGGTGTGAAGAGAATGACAGAGATCTGTAATCTGGTGGTGAAAGAAGGCCGCATTCCAGTGGTTTGGGAACTGAGTACCCTCGTCCCTCTATACAAGGGGAAAGGTGACCCTCTGGAGTGTGGCTCGTACCGCGCGATAAAGTTATTGGAGCATGGAATGAAGGTATTGGAAAGGGTGTTGGAGAGGAGGATAAGGAAGAAAGTGGAGATCGACGAAATGCAGTTTGGATTTATGCCAGGAAGAGGAATGACAGATGCGCTTTTCATTGTGAGGCAGTTGCAGGAGAAGTACATGGAGAAGAGGAAGAAGTTGTTTCTTGGGTTTGTTGATCTGGAGAAAGCATTCGATCGGGTTCCACGCAAAGTATTGACATGGGCATTGAGGAAGTTAGGAGTGGAGAAATGGTTGATCAGAGTAGTGATGGCAATGTACAAAAGAGCGCGCACAGCTGTAAGGACGAAGGGCGGGAACAGTGGTGAGTTTGACGTGAAGGTGGGAGTGCATCAGAGGTCGGTACTAAGTCCACTACTATTTGTAGCTGTGATGGTGGTGCTGGCTCAGAACGTAAAGGAGGGTTTACTGTGGGAGTTGTTGTATGCAGATTATCTGGTGTTGATTGCGGAAAGTATGGATGGACTGAAGGAAAAGATGAACAAGTGGAAGGAATGTATGGAGACAAAAGGTCTGAAGGTGAATATCGGAAAGACGAAGGTGATGGCAAGTGGTAAAGCATGTGGTGAGGTGGAAAGAACTGGGAAGTGGCCCTGTGCTGTGTGTAGGAAGGGTGTCGGAGTGAACTCCATTCAATGTACAATGTGCGCTGAGTGGGTTCATCAAAAATGTAGTGGTCTGAGAGGGTCATTAACCAGTGTGGCAGCTACATTCAAATGTAAGGTGTGCACAGAGGGAGCTGCAGATGGAGGAAATGTTGAGTTGGATCTTGGAGATGGCGTGAAGCTGGAAGGTGTGAAAACATTTTGCTACCTCGGAGACATGCTGAATGGAGAAGGTGGATCAGACTCGGCAACGGTTGCTAGAGTGAGATGTGCATGGAAGAAGTTTCGGGAACTGAATGGCGTGCTGATGAGGAGGGGAGTGTCGTTGAAGCTGAAGGGAAAGGTGTGTGCTGCATGTGTGAGAAGTGTTATGATTTATGGGAGCGAGACATGGGTAATGAACGTGGAGCAGCATCAAAGGTTGGAAAGGGTGGAAATGCGAATGGTTCGATGGATGTGCGGAGTATCGTTGAGAGAGACAGGAAGACAAATGATGAATTGCGAAAGATGATGGGAATAGAGCCTGTGATTGATGCTGTGAAGAGGAACAGGTTGAGATGGTTTGGTCATTTGTTGAGGAAGGATGAAAGTGACTGGTTGAGAAGAGTGATGGAAATGGATGTAGAAGGAAGTAGAGGATGGGGAAGAACGAGAAAGACTTGGCTAAAGATGGTGGAAGAAGAAATGCAGGCAAGGGGGTTAACAAGGAGAGATGCAGAAAATAGGGCAAAATGGAGAAGGTTGTCATGGGGATCGCAAGGCTAACCCCCGCTCTAGCAGGGAAAATGGCCTTTAAAATGCATGTTGTTGTTGTTGTTGTTGTTGTTATGATAGTGACATATCTCATGCTTTCAACTGGCTATGGCTGCAGTGCATCGCCACTCATGCTATCGAGGATGGATTAGGTTTGTAGTCATCAACTGCTAAGAGAATTGGCAACCAAGACTCAAGAGCTTCTCCAGCCCATTGGCGTTACATCGGAGTTTTCCTTCACCTGGTCTTACCCCAACATGAATAACCCACAATACAGTGGGGGAAGAAGTTTTATGGCACCTTTAACTCACCAGGAGATTGCATCATTGGTTATTTGAAGGATTTTTAAGGATAACCATTCCACTGGTTAACCAACACCACCCTCAACAATCACCGTCAAATTGTCCCTGACTGCTTACACAGCTAACCCTCCTTCCAATATCCGCAACCTGTGGACGAGGGTGGGTGGGGATGGTCGACCCCGGTGTTCTCACATTAAAATGCCTCTTCCACCTACATTGTTATTACTCAAGCAATAAAAAGCATAACATCTATTGTAAATGTACTTTCTACCAGTTTGTCTGAATTTTTAGGAAGACGTACACGACACACACACACACACACACACACACACACACACACACACACACACACACACACACACACACACACACACACACACACACACACACACACACACACCTCTCTTATATAGTAGATACCACTTGCTAATGCAACTCTTGAGGATAGTCCAGTCTATGCTGATGAAATCTAGTGAGCCAGAAATGCGTCCATGGATTGATTTCCAAGCAATGGGCTGACATTGCTAAAGAAGAAGAATAAGAAGTTAGCTGGTTGACTTGCAGACAGGTGTGAGACAAGGGGTGACTCTTCTAGTGAAGAGGTACTACTTGATATGTTTTTTGTTTGAAATAAATATTATTCTTGCTCATTATATAAACATATTTTGGAAAGAAAACAATTGCCATTGGTATGTCTTGGACTATTATGAGTATCTCATTCGTAGAACGGTTTGAACGCCCCATGTATGCAAGATAAATAAGAATCTATGGCCATGTAAATATTCCATCCAAATCTATTCATGTTTTGATACATCATGAAATGTACAGCAGAGGAATAACTTGATTCTTGGGCAAAACTGGTTCAAACCCAACACTCGTTCAAATGTGGACGTGATACCTTTATCCCTTAACGATCACCTGTGGTTGACACAAGTCACAAAATGAACAGCCTGTTACATTCACTGTTATACAGTCATCGTATTGTATGTATTGTATTGTATTGTATTGTATGTATTGTATTGCTGAATTAACGCCAGGGGGGTTGACTCAGCCTGTCATCCTTCCGAGGTCGGCAAATTGAGTACCAGTTCACTGGTAATTCCCTGCTTGTCGTAAAAGGCGGCAAAAAGGGTTGGCGGCAGGAAGGGCATCCGGCCGTAAAACATTGCTTCAAAAAGGGGACCGAAAAACAACAACAACCACGGTCCCCGAAAAAGGCCAACCCCCGCTTGCGGGGAAAAATGGCCTCTAAAGGTGGTATTGTATGTATATTCGGCCAGGAGTGAATGGCAAGTAAGGCCCACAAAAGGGAGCATCGTTTCTGGACGGTGTGACTATTCCACAGAGGGAATGTTCCATGTCCGTTAGGCCCGGAATTGGGAATTTGTCCGGGCTGTTAGAAAATACTCGTCTACTCTTTGCCAAAAACCAAAGGCTCTTTAACATTCACCAATGAATGTCAGCAGACAGGTCCCACCTTAATGTCCATCCGAGAAATGGCGCACACTGACCCAACTCCCTGCTTGAAAAACACAAGTCCGACAGTGTATAGTTTGGTAGGGAATCAAACCAAGACAAGACAACTCAATATTGCTCGTATGTCTTGACAAAGCACAACTAGTTAGATCCAAATATTTCTCCAAATTAAGCACTTTTCCACTTGAGGTAATTTTTTTTCATTGGGTAAAATAACTTTTTTTCTTTCTTTCTGATAAGAGAGTAGGAAAGATGAAGACTTTTCCTCATTGCTTCTTCATGCAGCATTAATGGTCCCTTGTTGAGAGAAGAACATTACAAAACATAGCCCTGAGTGGGCTGACGATCATCTAAGTACGTTTCGGTCATCACATAATTGAATAATCTAAGACCGAGCGATCCTGCAGACCATCTAGTAGAAGGACTTTATCGGGTTTCACAGCAATCGGGATGTAAAGGGATGACTAGCGATCCAAAGTTTCAAGGGGTAACCCCCCTTTCCAAGGGGTAATAGAACAGACAAATTTTTACTCACGTGACATCAAAATTGCATCCCACGGAGTTGGCCCACCGTGTGCTGTACACAGTATGGGATCATAGATATCACTCTAATGGACCTTACTCAAATAGAGGGTATAGGTCTTGACAACTTTCAGATTGTATTAAGCATTTAGCTCGATAATTTTCAATTAAGAAACTTTAAATGTCGCTCAATTTGCCTTTCTCTATCCAGTGTGACACGATCCAAGTTGAGCAAGAGTATGCTCAACTTGTAGGAGCCAACCCAGAGGGGAGACCAGTATTCCATCAAACTGTGAATGAAGGCCTTGTTGGTGAATAGGAGTTCAGGTGTGCTAAGGAAGGACTTTGCAGGACGGAGGATGCCCAGTCAATGTCTGGCTTTGGAAGCAAACTTTGAAATGTGGCTTGACCAAGAGAGATCATGGATCATCTGAGAGTGAGACCAAAGAGTTTGAGTGACAACTTATTGGAGAGGGTCATTGTTGAGAAAGCAGATGGGAGGGCTTGCGGTACCAGTCCTTTTGGAGAGAGAGGGAGGGAGAGAGGGAGAGAGGGAGAGAGGGAGGGAGGGAGAGAGGGAGAGAGAGAGAGAGAGAGAGGGAGAGTGGGAGAGAGGGAGAGAGGGAGAGAGGGAGAGAGAGAGAGAGAGAGAGAGAGAGAGAGAGAGAGAGAGAGAGAGAGTTACTGTGTAGAATTTCTCAGGGTTAAAAGATATTGTCGTGTGTCTACCCTGTAGTGAAGACCTCACGGTGACAGATGGCCGACCGAGCTTTAACTCCGAGGCGTTTACCCAAACTATGGCGGTGTTATCTCTTTATGGCACACGAGGGAATGGAGGTCTCGTTGTCTTAATTGAACGTACGGACACGACGGGGGTTTAGTCCTCGAACCCACAAACAAATAAACGTACAGGACAAGAATGTATGATTGGAAAATTGGATAGGAAATGAATGATTGGAAATGCAACAAATAAGGATTTAATGAAAATAAATGCCAGGATAACAAAGAAATGTACGGTAAAATCTAAAATTCCAAAATTAGGGACCTTCCACATGGACTTGTACACAGACGAGGGGAATGATAAAATAAAAATAAATAATGTTTCTGCCGGCACTCAGCTCTGGTCACGACGAACACTTGGGAGCTTGGTGGTCATTGAAGCTCGAAGCCACCGCGCGAGAAGCGCACAAGATGGCGGTGGCGCCGCACCCTTAGCAGCCACCGGCGCAAGGCAAGCAGACAGGACGACCTCCTTCGGCTCTCTCGCGGCCTCCTCCACCTCTAAAGAACACAGCTGCCAAAACCTCCTCCCTTCCACTTGCAAAGCTCCCAAAAAGCACCAAAGGCTTTCACAGTTCTCCTCACAGGTGCCCACACAGGCAAAACGTGACCGCCCACGACCAAAGCCAGGATCAAGAGGGAGAGAGAGAGAGAGAGAGAGAGAGAGAGAGAGAGAGAGAGGGGGGGGAGGGGGGAATGCACCCTCCCCTATTTTCACTGAGTCACCCTCGAACCAATCCTCGCGCCCCACCACTTCAGTCCATGGCCATGAACAATCGTTCCTTTTGGGGCAGGGCTTCACGGCCTTTATTGACACCCATCAAGAACATTCGGGGGCGTGTTTCCCTTGCCGATCGGCAAATGTGATGGGTTTCTGTCGGTCTTGTCAGTGTTGTAATGTGCCGAGGTCAAGGCTGGCTGAGTGTGCTTTATAAGAACAGAGGGAAAAATCACAAGGGCAATTACACACTGGGGATTATTCTTAAGCCCTACCAAATTAGCATAGCTCCACTCCTCGCATGAAGAAACATATATGATCTTACCGGACATGCGGCCTAACGGATTCCCTACTTAGTTACATGAAGGTTCTTCTTCTTCTTCGCAACATTCGAGGCATGCTAATCTATACAATTCTATCTGGACGCAGGTATTTCATTACCTACTCCCACAAACATAACAATATTTCAAGTGTTTCACCAGTTTGTGATTTTTTTTTTTCTTCATAGTCTGAAGAATGGGAAGAGGCTGCAGTCTTCCTGTCTGACGGCAGAGAGTGGAGTCTTCAGTAAATAGATAAAGAGGATTCCCCAGAGTCAGAAAGATCATTGATGAAGATTAGAATAAGATGGGGGGCCTAGAATACTGCCTTGGGGTACTCCAGCTTTGACAGGGAGAGGAGAAGAAAGGATTCCGTTGAGAGCCACATATTGGCTACTAGAGTGGACGAAGTCAAAGTCCAAGAGTGGAGTTGGCCTTGGATTCCATAACTAGACAGTTTAGACAGCAAGGCAGGATGCCAGACTGTATCGAAAGTCAAGATATGTCCAGAGAGAGGGCCATGATCTCATGTCTGACATTGAAGGCCTCCATCCTTGGTTGGGGTAGAACAAGCAGCATGTCCAAGGTAGAGTGACCATCAGGCAGGACCCAGTTACTAGAAACCCAGATAACTTAACCACTGGATAAGAGCTATCCTGGGGTTAAGATTCTCATTCAGAGGATAAATATCCGATGGATAGTGTACGGTTGGATAAGGGAAGGGCAGCTATCCACAAGATAAGGGCTGGATAAACTTTTGATTGGTAGATGTCAATGTCCCACAATGCATTGCATCATCTCTTCTGCTTGTAAAACAGTCATGGCAGCTGAAGTCACACATACTAGAAAGATGAAGGCAAACTTGAGGCAGAACAAACAGGATATACTGTACACTGTGTCTGGCAACAGAAGAGCATGTAAAGGTCGGCTCGTACCTGCCGCATCATCATATAGCATGTTCTCTAACTACATTATATTGCCGTGAGCCTGTGATGAGTAATGAATATCGTTGTTTTCTACCGGTTTGCACCACTCACTTATTTGCTGGCGTGATGACGTCGTTGAGCATGTGGATTGATTATATTAGATCGCCATTAAATATATATAATACTAGCTGCGGTACCCGGCTTCGCCCGGGTTGAATAAGAATAATACAAATATATGATGAAAAGAACATGTATATTTTAGAGCAATATCACAGTACATTTCCTACATGACGTTTTTTCAATTTTTAATTTCTCAAAACCTCTGGGTATACAACATTTCTGGTTTTCTTACTTGGTGCCAAGAAATAAAGATTGCTTGGTTTTCCAACCCTCGAGCAGCCCACGTACAGCTGGCCATGGGCAAACACTTGTTCTGTGAAGTTCAGGCCTACAACCTTCATTGATTGCCCCTGTGCCCTGTTGATGGACATAGCAAAACATAGCCTGATGGGGAACTGAATCCTCTTGAAGGAGAATGGAAGGTCAGGTGGAATAAGTGGTATCCTTGGAATGAATACTTTATCTCCTCTGTATTGTCCTGAGAGGATGGTTGCCTCTAGGACATGCGGCATCATTTGCTGGATTGTCAATCGTGTTCCATTACACAGCTTTGGTGGATCAAGATTCCTTAGAAGCATGATTGGGGCTCCCACCTTGAGAATCAACCTGTGTGTTGGGAGTCCTTGAGGCTGACGACTGTTGAGAAACTCAGTTGGGAGGTTTACTGCCTGATATTCACGTCACTTTGGCAAGAGAATCATAATTTCTTTCATGACCGGGCAGCGAACGTCATTATGTGCGACATTACGTCACTCCTACGGACGTGAAAACATTTGTTTTCCTTAAAAATATATTTAAAATAAATAAAATAGTACATAAATTAACAATAAAAGAAGCTAAAAAAACAATTTAAAATACAATAAAAAGCACATTAAAAATATATAAATATGTACGTACAGTATACTGTACGTACGCGCAACCGCTGATTCTCATTCAAAACAGAGGTGACATACAGTATTCCTTTACTGTGTCTGTGTTAGCCATGGGTCCGAAGAAGGATAATGCTAGTGTTTCCAAGCGTAATGTGGTTACGATGGACGATAAGGTAAATCTGATTAAAAGGTATGGAAAAGGTGGAAAAGTGTCGGTGATAGCGCATAGACCTTATCGCGAATCGGAACCGCAATGCGTCATGGGATCGGAAAGGGGCAATAGCGCCGCCACAAACTACACCATGGAATTGCAGCTGGCCCAGTTTTTTAAACCATTGATATTAAAATAAAAAGTCGCCTATAACCACCGGGATTTTATGCTGATTCCGAATCTGTGTCTAAAACTTTTCTCCGATGTGTAGTTTTTGAGTTATAAGCGGACATCCAGACAGACACACACACACAGACACTCCTCCTTTATTTATATAGATACTATCGAGGTACCCGTGCTAGGCATGGATGGAGAGCCGAAAGCAAGCAAGTAATGCGGAAACAGTGAATGCTAAACCATGGAATCAATAAATTCCACATTCCTGTGCCACTTTCAGTCGCACGTCAGACATGGACAGCAGGTTCATGAAAGACTTAGGTAAAAAAACGGCGAATGGAAAATAAATTCCACATTCCTGTGCCACCCGTAGTCGAACATCAAGCATGGACAGCGGGTTCGTGAAGGACTTACACAAAAAAACGTACCCGTTTGAATGGTTCTATACCCAGTAAATGGCGAATCTACATATGGCGATCTGCGAATGTCATGGTTAGAAAGTAGGAACGCTCACGTCATTAATTTGAACTCAATATCTCTATTTTCATTCCAAACAGAATAACTCCTATCACAAATTAAATAGCATTAATATAAAAAATGAACTTTTACCAATACTCGTGACATAAACAAAGATTTAAATCAGTGCTGACGTTACATCCGTTTATGGAGCAGTTCCGTACGGTTGGAAATTCTAAATCATAATAGTTTTCACTCAATTCCAAACAGCATCATTCAAATCATAAATTGATACTGTAACAAAATACTGTGTTAAATGACGATTGTATTGAGATATTATCAAACCAGCTCATTATCGTCATGTGTTCACTTCCAGATTCGGGCAGGTTCGTATCGAGTCAATTTCAAAATCATAATTTTATTGAGGAACTTATGAAACCTCATACCTACCTTACAACATCCGCTGGGGCCCCAAAACTTTCTATATAAGGTTTGGCGGGGCTAGCCCCAAACTGAGGGAGTAGTTTGGGGAAGGACGGATGGAAGGACACTCCTGTTTTATAATATAGAGTGTGATCAAATATTTATATCCAAGTAAAACATCGGTAGACCAGCAAGATGACTACCTCGTATAGGTACTTCCTTTACCATGAATACTCCGTAGAAGCAGGACAGAAGTCAATCATTGTTTTATCACAGTTCCCAGCCACTATTAAGTCAGATAATTTAACCCCTACATAAGAGCTATCCTGTGTTTAAATTTCTTGTCCGATGGGTAACTAACTGAAGGATAATCCACAGTTGTTCAAAGGCTTCTTATTCTTCTTTTATTTTTAATGGCGTTTTCAGAGCCGTGAGGCTCTATATACGCCACACACCTAAAAAATCGGCTGAAGCAAAAAAAAATACTGGGGACTTTATATTGTTAGCCCCGTTTCTTCTATACAATTTCAACCCGACTTGCAGAGTCCAGGGTGCTTTGGGCTCAGTTGGCAAAGTGTATCCGATACGCCTGACCATGGGATCCCCTTTTCTCTGGCACAGTACAAAAGGTGCGATCTGGGTTCCCGTACCGAGGGAATTGTGTGAAAATGTGTTTCAAATCTTCGGGGAACGGACACCACCCCCGAAATACAAAGCTCTTCCTCTTAAGTCTCCCGTTTTTTCAGTGTTTGTTGGGGTTGAGTAGAGGAAGGTTCCTTTCGAAAATGGGCGCGCTGCGATTTTCAATATGGCCGCCACGGCAGCCATCTTGAAATTGGTTTCCCTCAATTTCGAGCAGAATGGCTTGTTAATCAATGAAGCCATTTTAATTGGTTATCAGGGTTCAAGGGTTTGGAGCCATCGGAGGCCGAAAATATGACTAGTTAGACCGTAAGACAGGATACAAAATACCGAACCGAACCGATGCCGAAGCACCCTCGATCCTCAAAGCTGTCCTGTAATGGCGTCGTCCATCGCCGCCGAAAGCCCCTCTTCGCCATCAACCAATCACAACCACACCGGTTTGTCTCACAGAGCTCGCTTCTGTTCAAAAGCTCGATAAGGCGTGGTTAAAGGTTTGATTGACATATGATATCCCACCATGCATTGCACCATGTTGTTTGCTTGAGAAACAGAGATGGCGGGTGTCAGTCACAATGTAAAGAGGAAGGTAAATTTTACTCCAACCGAACGGGATATGTTGTCCGGCGGCAGAAAATCATCTAAAGCTCATCGGGAATAAGTTTTCCAACACCCAAACAAAGAATGTGAAGAAAAAGGCGCGATTGACGATCACATCTCACGTCACCGGCGTCGGAGAGGCGACAACTATCGCTCGGGGGAGAAAATTTTGGTGAAATACTTCACACATTGTGTAATGTGACTCGACAGACAACGATCGATTGCTGTACATTTATTAACTCTCAGGATACAGACCTGTTGCACGTCCGCGCCATTTGCACTCTCCCCTAACGACCTGAAACGGAAAGAGACTCCTTTGAACACTGGGAACGTTTACACGTTCATACATGACACATTGGATTGGATCAACACGTTTGTACATTCATACATGATGCATTGGATCAACACGTTTACACGTCCATACATGACACATTGGATCAACACGTTTGTACATTCATACATGACACATTGGATCAACACGTTCACACGTTCATACATGACGCATTGGATCAGCACGTTCACACGCCCATACATGACGCATTGGATCAGCACGTTCACACGCCCATACATGACACATTGGATCAACACGTTTGTATATCCATACATGACACATTGGATCAACACGTTCACACGTCCATACATGACACATTGGATCAACACGTTTCTATGTCCATACATGACATTGGATCAACACGTTTGTACGACCATACATGACACATTGGATCAACACGTTTCCATGTCCATACATGACACATTGGGTCAAAACGTTTCCATGTCCATACATGACACATTGGATCAACATGCTTGTATGTCCATACATGACAGATTGCATCAACAAGTTTGTACATCCATACATGACACATTGGATCAACACATTTGTACGTCCATACATGACACATTGGATCAACACGTTTGTATATCCATACATGACACAAATGGATCAACACATTTGTACGTCCATACATGACACATTGTATCAAAACGTTTCCATGTCCATACATGACACATTGGTTCAACACATTTGCACGTCCATACATGGCACATTGGATGAACACGTTTGCACATTCAAACATGACACATTGGATCAACACGTTTGTGCATTCATACATGACACATTGGATCAACACATTTGTACATTCATGACACATTGGATCAACACGTTTACAGTTCATACATAACGCATTGGATCAACACATTTACATGTTCATACATGACACATTGGATCAACATGTTTGCACCATCATACATGACGCATTGGATCAACACGTTTGTACATTCATACATGATGCATTGGATCAACACATTTGTACGTCCATACATGACACAAATGGATCAACACATTTTCACGTCCATACATGACACACTGGATCAACACATTTGTACGTCCATACATGACACATTGGATCAACACGTTTGTACATCCATACATGACACAAATGGATCAACATGTATACACGTCCTTACATAACACATTGTATCAACACGTTTGTATGTTCATACATGGCACATTGGATGAACATGTTTGTGTGTCCATACATGACACATTGGATCAACACGTTTCTATGTCCATACATGACACATTGGATCAACATGTTTACACGTCCATACATGACACATTGGATCAACACCTCTTCACGTTTACACATCCATACATAACACATTGTATCAACACGTTTGTACGTTCATACATGACACATTGGTCAAAACGTTTCCATGTCCATACATGACACATTGGATCAACATGCTTGTATGTCCATACATGACACATTGCATCAACAAGTTTGTACGTCCATACATGACACATTGGATCAACACATTTGTAGCCGGCGAAGCCGGTATTGTGAATGAACGCGTACGTATTATGTTGAAAAGCCAGATTTTGCTGGATCCCTTGAGAATTTCGAAGCTTCGACGCACCAAATCGCCCCATGGAGGCCGCCATCTTCCGGATGCGGAAGTATGTATAAACAATTGCGAAAAAGTTCAATAGGAGTTTGTTTCACTCGTCTTTTTTTGATTCACAATCTTATGCACCTCTAATTTGTAATTAAAATACTTTAAGACCAAACTCGTTTCCCGGGCCCGCATGGGCCCTGGTTATCTTCAACGAAAATCGTCACCAAACACCGGAACCAATGGCAATGAGATTCGAGTATTTGAAAAATTATTTCAAAAAAGCTGATTACCGCGTTTCGGAGGCTGAAAACGGCGTCAAATATTCTAAAATTGACGAAGAATTATTTTTTAGAAATCTCGCGGCCGTCGGGGATAGTTTTTCATGGCCGGAAATATCCGAAGTTGAGACGGAATTCACCGAATTAATCAGGAAGGAAATTTTATAAATTTCAATCTCATAAATGAATGAATGAATGATCGTTTTAAGGCCATTTTCCCTGCTACAGCAGGGGTTAGCCTTGAGGGCCCCATGACAATCATGGTTCCCTGTTTGAGGCAATGTTTTTATGGCCGGATGCCCTTCCTGACGCAAACCCTTGGTCACGCTCTTAGCATGCGCAGGGATACGGTGTACCTATTCTAAATCTGGGTACACACCGGGATCATTCATCCCAGCAAGCTGGTACTCAAAATTTCATCCAGAATTTCATTTTCATTCTAAATTTTAATCTCATCCAGAATGCAAATGGTGTCATTTTGAACTAGGTACGGTACCTACTACACCTACCTATTAACAACTACCTAACCTACTGATGCCATAGTGATGGGTAAAATAGTGGCAAGAGGCTTTGGCTTCGCCGGCTCATTGCGGCTTTGCAGTCGGGTACTAGTACTTCCATACATGACACATTGGATCAACACGTTTGTACGTCCATAATAAATAAATATAAAAAACCACCTTTAGAGGCCATTTTTCCCCGCAAAGCGGGGGTTGGCCTTTTTCGGGAACCGTGGTTGTTGTTGTTTTTTGGTCCCCTTTTTGGGGCCACGTGGTCAGGAGAACCTCGTCCCTTCCGGTCACACTTTGCCTATCGGCCGGCCTCGAAGACCGAAATTGTGACGGTGTCACCCGAAAAATCGTTGGAGGTATTGACTTCTATAGGGTTGGTTTTCTAAGGCTTATATCAAAATATTAACTTATATCAAATGTCTTTTAAGATGAAAGCGCGATGACGTCACCACGTCACGCGGCACGAATGCACGAATGCGCACCTGTGTCGTTGGAGGTATTGACTTTGAAAGGGTTGGTTTTCTAAGGCTTATATCAAAATATTAACTTATATCAAATGTCTTTTAAGATGAAAGCGCGATGACGTCACCACGTCACGCGGCACGAATGCGCACCTCTGTCGTTGGAGATATTGACTTCTATAGGGTTGGTTTTCTAAGGCTTATATCAAAATATTAACTTATATCAAATAAGTCTTTTAAGGTGGAAGCGCGATGACGTCACCGCATCACGCGGCACGAATGGGTCCATTGTGCACGCTTTCGTTTTATTTCCAAATTAAAATCTGTTTTCACTTTTGCCGTAAAAATGACATCAGTGCATCGAATGTGGTATCTTATTTGGTGAAATTCGGTCGATTTGAAGTGGTGAAAATAAAATGTGATCGTGGAAAATCGTAGCGAGGGGCCATTTTGAATCTGTTTTCGATTATTGCACCGGATTATTGCACCCTCCCATCACCCTCCCCCATCACCCTCCCCCATCACCCTCCCATCACCCATCACCCTCCCAACCCTATATAAGTCAATACCTGTCGTTGGAGGTATTGACTTATATAGGGTGGTTTTCTAAGGCTGTAGGCCGCACCTCATTTTGTCGAATAAAGTGGTATTCGGGTGGTTCCGGTATTTGGGACCGCAGGGACGGAAAGTGCAGGTACGGGGTGCTTGGCACTCCCCAGCCGGCCCGCTCTGAAGGTTCGGATCGGGACACCGGGATTCATTCCGGTCGCCCGGTCGGCCCGGAGGTGGGGGTGCGGGGCCTGTCACGGAACGTCAAAACAAACGGCCTGCCGGGGCCGCCCAAAAGTCGGGCGTGAGGGGCGCGTCCACTAATGGAACGCCTCTCGCTTCCCAGATCGAGGGCCACGTGGTCAGGAGAACCTCGTCCCTTCTGGTTGCCCTGCCGTCCCACCGGGAGCGCTGGCAGGGTGTGCTTCAAACTAAGCTTAAGTGTCAAGTGTTAAGTTCCTCCTTGCCATCGCAAGGGAAAGGCTAGGGTCAAGCTCTTCCAAATTTCCAAACACTAGAAATCGGACGTCTCAAATTAATTAACTAATTTGTTAATACATCTCAGTCGCCCGCGACCTCTTTAGCGCGGGCGTCGAACCAGTTCATTTCCGGGCGACCGGGCCGAGTATCGGCTCGGCCGTGGCCGAAGCCGTTGATTCCGCCGTAGCACGCTAACGCGTAGGCTCGCGCATCCCTGGTCCGCCGGGGCTCCGCGGGTGTCCTACCGTGCCCACGTCGCCATGCTCCCTGAATAAGAGAGTCAGACGTGGTGCCCGGGGATGGAGTTCGCTGTCTAAACATGGTAGCGCTAGGCCAGTGGGACCGCCGGGACACACGTGCACTCACAAGTTGTTCTGCGCGTGGGCGGCAGTATCAGACCGGGGCGCCCAAACGCTCCCCGGCTAAAGTTCATCCTGAAAGCGCCCACATTGTGCGGACAAACCAAGTCAAGGGCCACGTGGTCAGGAGAACCTCGTCCCTTCCGGTCACACTGTGCCTATCGGCCGGCCTCGAAGACCGAAATTGTGACGGTGTCACCTGAAAAATTGTGACGGTCCCCTGACCACGTCCCCAATATATATATATATTGTTGCGGCTTTGGAATAAAGGATAACCGCCCCTCGTAGGTAGACGCACCACAACATGTAGCCTCTCTGTAGCATAGTTATTTCTTATAGTCCGGCAGATATGTGAAGAATTGTGGTAGAATTGTGCCTTTGATGATACAAGCATGAAACTTGGCACACAGTTAGGGCATACCCTTACAGTGAAATTTGGATGTAGGGGCATTCCAGATTTCTCCTTGGCCCAAAATGGCGGCCATTTTACAAAATGGCGGCTAAGAAGGACATATTTACCTATTATTTCAGACTTGTCATTTGTGCTGCTATTGAAACACAATGTAATGAGCATATTATAAATTGTCATGTACATGCTATGCAATACCTTCATACTGGGTTCAAAATTGGAATCTACGGTGGCCTATAAGGGGCAGAACAAATGGTTTACCATTGCAATAGACAGGACTGGTCTAGCGGTTTAATTATTTAACTTTGCATGACTATCTGATTTCTCCTGGGTGTAATTTTGGTTCAATACCTTTATATGAACAACTTTGATGTAGCTTTATGAACTTTCCTATCATAGACTAGGTGACTATAAGGAACAATGCAAGGCTAGTGAAAAGTTACGAAAGCGAATTACTATATTTATGATAATAATGTATGTATTTCTTTTTCAGATGATAACTCGACTGCACTGCACCTTCGCTCATTGACTGTAGTAGCTACCTAGATTTGGTTCCCAATTTGTATATTGATTGGATGGTGGTGGTGGATAATGCTTAATTGACAATGGCCAACAAAAATTTCAAGCTATTAGACCCCCAAAGCCCTAGTACATCTGGAACAAACATGCCTTATCTGACAGATTGGGAGAAGTGTGTGTTATGTCAGGAGGTCACCGATGAGGCCCTTGCCTGTCCAGCTGATTCCAAGCGAACCACAGGGTCCGGATACCAAACTCTTGCAGATTATCTCCTCACCTTCAGCCAGATGGGCTGCCTGCCAAAATCTCTAGAACTGTCCCGCCTGGACGATGGTGAAGGTATCCAGTCAACCTTCCAGAGCCACAAGGCTAAGTGGCATGATTCATGCAGACTGAAATACAACAAAACTGAACTGCATCGGGCACAAAAAAGAGAAACGTCTAGTGAAGAAACCGCAAGTGTCTCAAGAAAGTACACCCGTCACAGAGTACATGTAGACCACACACAGCCACAGCCTGAAAAGTGTTTCTTTTGTGACAAACCAGCGGGTACTAATTCTCTGCGAAAAGCTTCCACCTTCGACCTCGATAAACATGTCAGGACAGCTGCCCTGAAACTAGGAGATCAGGCACTTCTTGCTAAACTGAGTGCAGGTGACCTTATAGCACAAGATGCACAGTACCACGTGAAGTGTCTGGTGTCACTTTATAACAAAGCAAGGGCCACAAGCACAACACTGAATGAACAAGATGATATCAATCACGGTATAGCACTTGGAGAGCTAGTGTCCTACATCGATGATGCCCGCACAGATGCTCTTGTGACACCAGTGTTCAAGCTGGTAGACCTAGCAAGACTATACACCACCAGGCTGGAACAGCTTGGAACAGTCTTGACCAGGCGTGTCCACTCCACCAAACTCAAAGATCGAATCATGACATATTTTCCAGACCTAGAGGAGCACATGTCCGGTCGAGATATTCTGCTTGCTTTCAACCAGGATGTTGGCTCAGCCCTTCAGAAGGCATGTGATCACGACACTGACAGTGATGGAGTTTGTCTTGCTAGAGCCGCAAATATAGTTCGTAGAGACATGTTGAAAATGAACTCAACATTTAGTGGTTCATTTGAAGCCCACTGCCAAGAACATTCGGTACCTAATTCGCTTGTATCACTAGTTTCTATGATCTTGAATGGTCCTAACATCCAAGAGCAGTCAAGCCACTCGTCGGTATCAACACCTACTCTCACAATCTCACAACTCCTTATGTTCAACAGTTACTCACGCCGCAGAGAGAGTAGCAGTACTACCACGTCCACGAGGCACAGTCACAATCGGGAGACTCCCCTGCCTGTGTACCTGGGCACCCTTATCCACACAAAGACTCGAAAAAGAGACCTGGTTGATACTATGTTCAACCTGGGTCTCTCGATCTCCTATGACAGGGTGCTTAGCATCTCCACGGACTTGGGGAACAGAATCTGCCGTTTCTTCCAAAATGAGGGTACAGTTTGCCCCCCTGAGCTAAAAAGTGACCTCTTCACAACTGGGGCAGTGGATAACATTGATCATAACCCCAGTTCAACAAGTGCCCACGACTCCTTCCATGGCACTGGCATTTCACTTTTCCAGCACCCAAATAGCGATAGCCGTGGAGTTCAACGGGTAAACCCAGATGACACATCAACAACAGATGCACACCTGCCACAGTCATACACCATCGTACCTCCTGTTGTTCTGGGTAAATGTGACCCACCTGTACCCAAGCTAGCGGGTCCCAACAAAAGCAACTGCCAACTCATCACTGAAGCAATGCAGATTGAGTACAGGTAACTGATTATTGTGTTTGAACTGTGGACAGTTATATGTGTACCTAAATAACCAAGACTTGTTAACTTGTGTGGACTTGTTTGTTCTTAATTGTGTTCATTATCTTGCATTTTGACAGGTGGCTGGAGCAGATGGAGAAGACAGTGCTATCTGACACACCACTTAAGGGAGACGAGACAGTATCATGGGCTGGATACCATGCCAGCAAGCAGTCTATTCCAGAAGAACCAGAGTGTAGTGTGGCCTTAACTTCATTGCTGCCTCTCTTCTATGACCAGGCAAAATCTGTGGCAATGATTCGTCACTCCATGGATGTCATCAAGAAAGCAATCGATATTCTGAATCCAGGTCAGATCCCTGTAATCACACTTGATCAGCCACTGTACACACTTGCCAAACAGATCCAATGGAGATGGCCAGAAACACACGGAGAAGATCACTTCGTCATGGTCTTTGGTGGACTCCATATTGAGATGGCAGCATGGAAAACCCTCGGTGACCTTCTGGATAGCAGTGGGTGGACAGGCGTTCTGATGCTTGCAGGGGTTGCTACAAGTGGTACTGCTGATTCCTTCCTGAAAGTGACCCATGTGACACGCACACGACGAGCACACCAAGTCACAGCCAGTACTCTCTATCTTCTCCTGAAGGAAGCCTACAGCCAGTACACCAGTGGACTAGATGAGGGACAGGATACGATACCACTAGATGACTGGTGCGGTGAACAAGCCAATGCAAGTCCACAGTTTCAGTTCTGGTTCCTAATTATGCAGCTAGAACTGGCAGTCCTGATCTATGTGAGATCCGTCCGTGAAGGAAACTTCCAACTGTACACTGATGCTCTGACCAAGCTTGTACCATGGTTCTTCGCCTTGGGACATACAAACTATGCCAGGTGGATCCCAGTTCACTTGCGCGACATGGTGACACTTGCAACAAAGCATCCAACTGTATACGCACAGTTTCTGGCAGGAAACTTCACCATGAAGAAGACTACACGTGCATTCTCTACCATAGCCTTAGACCAGGCACACGAGCAAAATAATGCATTGGTGAAAGGTGATGGAGGGGCTGTAGGTCTTACGGAGAATGCTGCAGCTTTGCGCCGATGGATGGTGTCTGGTCCAGAGATGGCCAAACTGATCTATAAGTTCGAGGCCACAACAGAAAAAAGAATTAGGAAAACTGAACTAAAACACCATGAACAGACAAAGCACACGCAGGTAGCCTTTGCTCGAGATGTGAGAGCACTCACCCGTGTCATAGGAGAGATGGGGAACCCATTCTGTGACGACAGCAAAGATCTCTTGGTGCTAGACAGCAGAGACCTGGCAGACCCAGCAGTCATCAACACCCTTTACCAGATCGAGAAGCTGGGAAAAGAACAGTATGACACATATGTGAACGAGAGGCTTGTACATCAGACAAAGCCTATCACTGACCCAATAAAAAGAAACAATCTCCCTCTCTTCAGCCGACCCCCAGTCAGAGAGAAGTCAAGAACAGAGTTGAAGGTGGTATCTCTGAAAAATGACTGCGTTCTGTTCTCCAGGCTGTTTATTGCATCCCAGACACGGAATGGAGATCTTGATGAATTCTTTGCACATGAAAACCAAGCTTGTCCCCCTGCATTGTCACAAATGGGCAAAATCCGGCTTGGAACCAAGTCTGATCTGGTTGGGTGCTTAGAAGATCTGATCACCTCACGGGAAAATGATGATGTAAGCCCCCCTGTTGAAGTCATGATCCTGGATGGAGCAGCCATCGTGAACATGCTGGCACCTCGTAATGCGAAGACCTTCTCTGAGTATGCATCACTAGTATTCTTGCCATACATCACATCTCAGATACAAAATAAGAGCAGGGTTGATATTATCTGGGATGAATATTTCCCAGACAGTTTGAAAGCCGACACCAGGAAGACGAGGGGTAAAGGCACCAGGAGACGAGTTGAGCCATCTAGTTCCATCCCTCGAAACTGGCAGGCCTTCCTTCGCATAGACGAGAACAAGGTGGAGTTGTTTGACTTTCTAGCAACGAGGATAGCAAACATTGAGACTGACAAGCAAATCGTCACCACAAACCACAAAGAAGTTTTTTGTACACAGCCACGAGATGTTACTGGTCTTTCCCCGTGTAGTCACGAGGAGGCAGATACAAGGATACTACTCCATGTCCAAGATGCAGTCAGACAGGGCTATACCAAGGTGTCAATCCGCACAGTGGACACAGATGTTTTGATCCTTGCAGTGGCAGCAACTGGATATCTTGACATCGATGAACTCTGGGTTGCTTTTGGCACAGGGAAGAATTTCAGGCACTTGGCAGCTCACGAGATGGCTGTGGCACTGGGACCAAACAAGTGCCGAGGGTTGCCATTCTTCCACGCCTTCACTGGGTGTGACACCGTGTCCTGCTTCGGCGGAAGGGGGAAGAAAACAGCATGGGAAACATGGAAAGCCTATGATGAGGTCACCTCAGCTTTCTGCGCACTGGCTGCCACACCAACCATTTCAACTGCAAATGACAACATGGATCCACTGGAGCGTTTTGTTGTTCTGCTCTACGATCGAACAAGCAGCCAGGAACATGTTAACGATGCCCGCAAGCATCTCTTCACCCAGACTGGTAGATCAATAGAGGCTATCCCACCAACGCAAGAAGCCCTCAGACAACACATCAAGAGAGCTGCCTACCAAGCCGGCTTTTGTTGGGGCCAGATGATGATTTGCGCACCTGAGCTCCCATCGCCAAGTGAATGGGGTTGGAAACAGAGTAATAACGGCTGGGGGATATATTGGACAACCCTCACAGAGGCAACTGAGGCATGCCGACAATTGATTGGATGTGGATGCAAGAAGGGTTGCAGGAAACAGTGCAAGTGTGTTAAGGCCGCACTCCAGTGCTCAGCTCTGTGTCACTGTGCAGGGGAGTGCACACGATAGTATACAGGAGGAATAACACACCTGTTACATATACACAAACATGTGGAAGACTGTTTTGTAGACTGTTTTATAGTGAAAGTCACTTCCACAGCGTTAATGTGGCATTTTCACTTCATTTCCATTGTGTTTCTGGAGTTTGCTCAAAATAGCTCAAAAAGTAATTATTTTTGTAAAGAATAAGGACCAAATAAATGTTATGTGAGTTTGTTGACATTTAATTATGATCTTACAACCTGTTTACGTGAAAAAAACATCATAGGTGTGCTTGAGCAATAAGTAAATCTAGTTTTATAGACATCGGTACTGTGTATCTTATTATCCGTAAACGGCCATTTTTAAAATGGCCGCCATTTTGTCCCTAGGAAAAGATTTGAATGCCCCTATATCCAAAAATCTTCCTAGTAGTATGCTCTATCAGTGTTCAAAATTTCATGCTTGTATCACCAAAAGCACAATTTTTTCACATATCTGCTGGGCTATTAGTAAATGTGAGGTAGTCTCTTTTCCTGTGTTAGTTTTGCGTTGAGCAGGCCAGTGAGCTTAGGTGTTCTTTTGGCGCTGAAATGCCACGTGCTCGGCCTGAACAAGT
>NC_136264.1:12347351-12434851 GCF_964187855.1 Myxine glutinosa
TCTGAGGGATGAGGAATGGAGTGACAGAGAGTAGAGTCATCAGCAAAGAGATAGAGAGGATTTTCAAGAGAGTCAGAGAGATCATTCATGAAGACCAGAAAAAGCACAGGGCCCAGAACACTGCCTTGGGGAACTCCAGCCTGAACAGGAAGAGGAGATGAGAGAAACCCATTCAGGGCCGCACGTTGACTACGACTAGAGAGGAAGTCCACCAGCCATGCGTGGAGATTTCCATGGATACCAAAGGAGGAGTGTTTGGTGTGCAGAGCGGGGTGCCAGACCGTATCGAAGGCACGTGATATGTCAAGGGAGACAGCTCTAATTTCCTGTTTGGCATTGAGGACCTCCATCCATTGTTGAGAAAGCAGAAGCAGCATCTCCAGAGTAGAGTGACCAGGTCTGAAACCAAATTGATGATCAGAGATCAAGCCATTGGAGAAGAGGAAAGATTTCATATCTGAAGCAATGATGGATTCCATGACTTTGCTGATAATTGGGAGAAGGCTGATTGGTCTGTAGTTGCTAGGATCTGTTTTTGCACCTTTTTTGTGCAAAGCGGTGATGTTGGCTGATTTCCAAGCAGATGGCAGATGACCTTGAGCAAAAGAGAGGGTGAAGAGAACAGAGAGAGGGAGTGAAAGAGCGGAAGAACAGGATTTTAGGACCCGTGGGCTGATGCCGTCAGGTCCAGTTGCAGAATCAGAGTCGAGGGTTGACAGAAACTTTTCCACCTTGTCAGGAGGAAAGGACACAGAGTCCAGAAGCAGCTGGGTACGACTGGGTACGGTGGGTACAGAGAGGGATGGGTTTGGGACACAAGATTTAGAGGCAAACACAGAGTTGAGGCATTCAGCTTTTTCACGTGCGGAGTCAGCCCTGTAGCCGTTTGAGGTGAGGGAGGGGATGGAGGGGGAACAAACACCAGAAACAGATTTGACCAGACACCACCAGGATTTGGAAGAGGGAGACAGATAAGAGAGTTCGTTCTTGAGAACAGAGAGATATTGTTTCCTGGCTCTCCTGAGGGTGGACACACACTTGTTTCGGGCTTTGTGAAAGGAAATGAGATTTCCTTCCGTTGGATTTGCTTTCCGGAGACGAAAGCAAGTTGTTTCTGGGCAAGAGCCTCAGCACAAAATTCCGTGTACCATGGACGGGAGGAGGGGTATGACAACTGAAGACGAGATGGGATAAATCTGTGTAGAGAGAGAGCAATTTACTTTGGATGAATTCCCAGGATGAGTTGATGTCAGAGGTGGTAGAGATTGGAGACCAGTCCAGATGATTGATGGCTGCTTGAAGACCGTGCATTGAATTCATCAAATAACATAGGCCCTATTCTGTACATTTTACCATTCTCTCTCAAATTGGTGTTCCTTGCTTTTGGTTGTTCGTTGCCTCGCTCCAAACGCCATTAAGCACACGTTCAAGCTGGAGAAGAAGGGCGGAGCGCCGGGAGAAGGCGTGGCCCCCTGCCAACTGGCCGTCAAAGGTGGAGCCAAGGAGCCCTCATCAACCAACCAGGGCTGAGGTGAGCCTGCCGATGGGCGTGTCCCCAGGAACCGCGGCTTGATCGCGAGCTTTAATATAAGCGCTAGCGCAAGCATTTTCACGGAGTTGAGTTGGAGTAAGAGAGAGTCACAGAGGCGAGGAGACAGACTCGGGGGAAGGCGCAAGGTACGAGTGAGAAGACTGCGCTGGGGAACTCCTTTTTGCATGAACTGCACGACCTGTACGAGAGAGAGAGAGTGGTCGACGTAGTACGTACACGTCCCAGTTTCCCCCGCTATATTTGTAAGGTCCGGTCGCGCGCCAACACCACGAAGGCGCCTACCATTCTTCGCTGCGGACCTGGAGCTTGGACCGGAGCGGATCCCCTCGCTTGGACAACCTGCCTGGACCTTCCTCCCCTACCCATCACCCTTCCGTGTAAGTCTGTTTGTTTGTCCTGGGGTATAAGTTAAGAATGTATGGTTAAGCTTGCTCTGTCTTCTTCTTCTTCGCCTTGTACATTCTCCCCTTTCGTTTCCTCTTCGGGTTTTTGTACGTACTTAATAAATCTTTGTTCTTCCTACCTTTTGGTTTCCTCTCCATCCGATCGCTTTAGTGATTTCCCTAATTGAGTACCTGTGGCACGATATCAGAACCGCTCAGAATCGGGTTAGTCTTTTTGCTAACGGCTCGAATCGCGGATTGCTAAACCGCTCGGCAATTTCCATCTGTCCGTGGTTCGAACGGGAGTTATCTCCCTGCTTTGCGGAGAGATTGGCACTCAGGTATTTGGGACTCCATTTTGACCAATCACCCTTGCCAATCTCGACCGCAAAGGAGCGTTATAATTTCCAGGATCGGGGGACGGCCAGCTTAAAAGACAAGGGGATTAACCCCCCCTTGGTAACGGGAGTGCCGAACCTCGAATTCGCAACAATATATATATATATATATATACTGTATATGTATATATTCATTACCCATGTCTTGCTCCCGTAAATCATAACACTTCTCACACATGCAGCACACACCTTTCCCTTCAGCTTCAACGACACTCCCCTCCTCGTCAGCACGCCACTCAGTTCCCGAAACTTCTTCCATGCACATCTCACTCTAGCAACCGTTGCCGGTAATGACCGCTCAATTTTTTGCTCATTGACCAATAATGGTAATTTAAAAAAACAAAAAATTCTTTTTTTTCATTCAAATTCATTTTCCTGGTCCTCATTCCCTGCTGCTTCCCCCACTTCCTCTAATATTGCTACAAGTATCAATGGTGTAATATAGTCTTTTCATGTAAGAATCTGCAGGTGGAAGTCTGCAAAACTGTGAAGGTATTGCATTTGGCTTGTCTGCAAAGAAACCTTTTATATCAGGAAAATCCCAGACCCAATGCTTAAAGCGTTCAATGTCTAGACCAGTGTTTCCCTAACTTTATCCCCCCACGAACCCCCTGTGGATGTCAGAGGTGTCCACGAACCCCCAACTTTTCGAGACACGATCTGAGTTATTATTATACTATCATACGCATAACAGTGCTTCGTAAAAGATCAAGTTCATAGTGTAATATTGTAATGAAAAAAAACAAGAGATGATCTACAAGATCTACTGTTTAATATTTTACGACTCACGCACCCCCTGGGGGTTCATGCACCCCAGTTAGGGAACCCCTGGTCTAGACTGACTACCTGCACTACAGAGTTTGCTTTGGTGTCGGACATCAGGAATTTAATTGATTATTTCCTGGCACAAAGACATCACCTGGGAGACAGGCTCGTGTGACCAACGCATCAAAACATTGACCAACAAGGTCCTTTTGCTGCAGATTCGGTGTGGGTGATCCTGGAAAACATTTACAAATGTAGCCAGCATAATGTTGAAGTCTGAGTGCTGGCTTCTTATAAAGCTTATCCGGTCACCTTGAACAGTGGAATTTTTTTTTGCAAAAGCATTCAGAATGTTGATCTTTCTTATGACTCATTTTATTTTATTTTTTTCAAACAAATGTTTGCGCAACTTGCCTCAACTTTAAGCTCTCTCACTATATATAATCAGTTGCATCCATTTTGTTAGGCGTGTGGACGTAGAGAGGCAATGGATTCGAGTGAAAAGGACAATGAGAGTGCAGTGTGAAAAGAGATCTTAATTTATTTCCGCTTGGTTAAATTTGAATATATCTTCCTTTCGCTTTGCCATTTTTCCGCCACTCTCCTTCAGGCCCGTAATCCCTATGTGAGAGAGAAGATAGGCGAGCTTGAGGGTGGGGAGGCGACACTGTATATCTATTGGGAGTGGGGTCGGGGTATAGCATTAAGATGTAAGGGGAGGGAGAGAATCCATATATTTTGACCCCCCATCTCTCATTCTCCATTATATGTCAATATCTGTATCCCCCTCTGGTTCATTTCCTCCCCCTACACACCAACCCCACCCCCACCTGGTCCGACCTTCATCCTCCCATCCCCATTTCTAAAATATCGACTTTGACATTTATATTGCAATGCGTTGACCTTAGGGTTAGGGTTTAAGGTTAGGTTAGGGTTAGTTTATATTCTAACTCTTGTTCTCATGAAAATATTCAGCATTTTGACAGATCTCTTCAATCAACCTTTCTTTGTGATGAAAGTCGTCAAAACATGTAGTATGATCAGAGTAATTATCCTCCTATCCCATGTTTTTATGCACATAAGTCATAATGACAACTTCACTACCTAAGGATTGAATGAATATGTGAAGCACATTCAAAACCTTCATGGAATGAGACACTCAACAGTCCAAGAAACACCAACAGTTACTTTATTTTTCAACATACGAGTATAAGTTTATTTGATAAAAGAAAAATTTCTTTGCTAATCACATGTACCTATTGATTATTTTTTTTGATGTTGGTGTTTCTTGCACTATTGTGAGTGTCTCGTTGTGAGAACTTTTTGAACCACACTGATAAACATGAAACTTTTGGTAGTATGCTCGGGTTGTTAAAATAGCTGTAACATCTGTAATCTGTAATGGCCATATTAACTTAGTCTACAATAATTAACCTGAACCTGTATATATTTTTCACTTTCTTTACTAAGTTCAGTATCCAATATTATTTTGTGACATTCTCCCAAAAAGGTCTTGGCGGAAGACCTATGCATGTTGCTCAATGGAGTACTGCTCTCCCCTATGGGCTGGTGCTCCTGCTTCAAACCTGTCTTTCTTGCATCTTGTAGAATCCAAAACTCTCAACATCATTGGCATTTCCACGAGGAGCACGTCTGCTGCTCTGTCATTGCAAACGGTTTGATTGCCTCTTTTTTATTTATAACGATGTCTTTGGGTCATGTTGTCTCTGCTCTACAGTCACGTGAAAAAGTAAGTACACCCCATGTAAAGTTTTGACTTTTTCAACATATTTCAACATACAGCTATTTGATCTTCATTTCAACAATATTGATAGATAAAGGTGATATAATATAACAAATATCATGAAACATTTACATTTTGTAGTCCATTGTATAATTTAAATAAACATAAGTGCAAATTTCGCATGTGGAAAAAGTAAGTACACCCCTACATTTATCACTACTTCAAATACCTAAAATTAGAATCAGGTGCACCAGCCAAGGTGCAAATGATTAGAACATCGTTAGAGAGTATCTTGGAGAAACCTGTCTTATTTAAACCTCAGACATTTAGTTTGGTTTGCTCTTTGTTGTTGAAGTGTGCGGCATCACCATGCCTAGATCAAAAGAGCTCTCTGAGGCCTTCAGAAAGAAGGTTATAGATGCATACGAGTCTGGGAAGGGATTTAAAAAGATCTCCAAACAATTTGAAATAAATCATTCGACTGTCCGGAAGATCATCTACTAGTGGAAAAGATTCCAAACAACTGCCAACTTGTTCAGGCCAGGCCGCCCCAGCAAGTTCAGCCCGAGAGCAGACCGCAAGATGCTGAAAGAAGTCTCTAAGAACCCCAGAATGTCATCACGGGACCTACAGGTAGCTCTTGCCACTGTTGATGTCAAAGTGCACAAGTCTACCATTAGAAAGAGGCTGCACAAATTTGATCCACATGGGAGGTGCGCCAGGAGGAAACCTTTGCTGTCCAGAAAGAACATCCGGGCAAGACTAAAGTTTTCCAATGAACACCTCGGCAAAGACCAGCACTTCTGGAACAATGTGCTCTGGACAGATGAGTCAAAGGTAGAGCTATTTGGCCACAGTACCAGAAGACATGTTTGGCGAAATCCAAAGACAGCATTTGACCAAAAGGACCTGATACCAACTGTAAAGCATGGTGGTGGAAATATTATGGTTTGGGGCAGCTTTGCTGCATCAGGGCCTGGGCAGCTCACCATCATAGAATCCACTATGAATTCTTCATTGTACCAGAGGGTGCTTGAGGATAATGTGAGGCCATCTGTCGGAAGGTTGATGCTCAACCGAAGGTGGACCTTGCAACATGACAATGACCTGAAACATACCATTAAATCCACCAAGGAATGGCTGAAAAGAAAGAAATGGAGGGTTCTGGAATGGCCAAGTCAAAGCCCGGATCTAAATCCCATCGAGATGTTGTGGGGGGGATTTGAAACGAGCTGTGCATGCAAGAAACCCCTCAAACATCGCACAGCTGAAAGAATTCTGCATGGAGGAGTGGGCAAAAATTTCTCCCAGTCGATATCAGAGGCTGATAGACAGTTATAAGAAATGCCTACTTGAGGTTGTTTCTGCCAAAGGGGGCAATACCACCTATTAGAGCCAAGGGTGTACTTACTTTTTCCACATGTGAAATTTGCATTTATGTTTATTTAAATTATACAATGGACTACAAAATGTAAATGTTTCATGATATTTGTTATATTATATCACCTTTATCTATCAATATTGTTGAAATGAAGATCAAATAGCTGTATGTTGAAATATGTTGAAAAAGTCGAAACTTTACATGGGGTGTACTTACTTTATCACGTGACTGTATATCCCTCCATCCGTCCTACAATCGATCCAGGCATTGTCTCACCAACCTCCTCTTGATGAAACTCCCACTGGCCCACTGCTCACCTCCACTCCTTTGCTCATTTTTTTTGTCCACTTGTGGAAACTCCTTCCATGGTCTAATAAATACCACTCCTCTCTCCTGGGCTTCAAGTTGACACTTCATGTCATCCTCCATCCCAACTGGTGATATGCTTTTTCATTATTAATCTTCCCCTACTGCTTACCATCCATTTGCAGGTAGCAATGATTCCTTCCCTCCACTCACTCCTTCTGTTCGTGTATCCCCGTGTTACACCAACGTGTTGTCCCACTTCCCCACTGTCGGTGCATTGCTTTCTATGCGCTGTTGCCTAACTCTTCCATCAGCCTCGACTTTGTAAACAACAAAGTCTTGTTCCTCAAAATGTTCTGAAAAATGATCCATTATCCCCCAAAATGGGCATTTTCATTCATGTTTAACATTATTAGGGATGAACAACTTCATTGCAATAATAACGAGAAAACATCTCAAAATGAAAAGCCCATTCACATTGCACTCAAACTAAACATGCCGAAAACGACACATAAAAAATAATTGTACATTTATTAATTTGTGTTCTTCATTTTCTCATAATAAAGGTTTGTTGAAGATTTGATAACCAAATCACAATTGGTAAAAAAAAAAATAGTGGCAATACCCTTGGGCGCTCACCTGGTAGAATAAAGCAGTATACTACACCGACTAAAGGTATTTTAAACCAATTTCAATGGTAGCTAGAAGCAGGGCAGAATGTGGAATCATACTGACATAATCATAAGACTTTAAACAAAAAAATACCTATTTTGGGGGGAACCCTCCTCGTAGACACCTTTAGCCCCCAATTGTTCTGATGCTGTGAACAAACTTTGGTACATCACAGGTGATGAAGGTTGTGGTCAAGTTTCATCGAAATTGTGTTCTGTAGTTTCGGAGGAGAGAATGAATACATATTTGGTTGCCCCCCCCCGCCCCCCTCGATTATCATTTCTTTAAGTTGAAAGTTTGTCTGCTTCTTAGCTGTTGTCGGAATGAATGTATGTATAACTATGGGACTCATCATCATGCGCACTCATCGGATGAACGTTGAGTCGCAGAACCCGTCTGCCAGCACTTTTGCGAAGAGGAGATGAGATATTGAAGGCACCTTGAACAAATTACATATTCCTGCCACTTTTAGTCGAATGGTAGACCAATCAATTGGCTCGTGAAATACTTGGGTGAAAAACTCGATCCAGCCGACCCCACAAGGTGGGAACTCTATTCCATTGTCCATCTGTGCACCTGTCCTTTGGCACCTTCTTGTACACTTTCCACCCCCTTCGTACGTTTCCACTTTTCTCTCTTTCTTTACACAGCTGCCTCAGCACTCCATCTCAGTCTCACTCCATCATCCTCCATTTATTCACCCCCTGCCCACTCTTCGCTCTGACTAATCCTGTCAATAGACGCTCAAATGAACATCTACAATTACTTAGCTAATCTCTTGTGCCGCCTTTGCTGGCTTTTCTCTCCTTTTTTCTTTCTTTCTTCGTCTGGTTTTCAACTTAGTCGATTCCAAATATATACACCGGCTCATGTATCCCTTTCTATAATCTGTTTTTTTTTAAATCTCTAGTTGCAACTTTGCTCATAATTGTTACCAAAGAAAATATGTTGAACAATTATTTTGATCGAGTTGCTACTTTACAGCTTAAAACAGTCTGTTTGTGGTTACCTTCTACCCATCATATTTTGGTCTTGCTTATGGTTGAGGTTCACATACAAATGACCTTGGCGTACAAAAGACGGATGGTCTTTTGTATGCCAAGGTCATTTGCAAGTGAACTTGTATAAAGCATTGAATATGTGGAGAGCATGTATGTTGGTAGGATGGATAAATAGACAAAAGGATATCATCTCAAATAAGTTGTACCTTTTCAATTGTTTGCTAAAATTTGCAACAAAACAGATGTCCAAGACTGTAAAGCCTTTGCAAACTCTGCATGCCTCCTTTGTGGTGGTGCTTGATACTGCAGATCGCATGCAAAACTCTTTGCCTACCCTTTCCCTCCCATACACTGAACCAATTCCGAGCACCACCCGCCTTCACTAATCTTGTCACTGGACGGTTAAATGAACAACCACAATTACCTTTGCGAATCTCTCTCCTTCTCTTTATCAATACAGCTTTCTCTCCGTGTGTGTGTGTGTGCGTGCGTGCGTGCGTGCGTGCGTGTGTGCGTGCGTGTCGTTGGTTGTTATCTCCATTTGCGGGTTTCAGGAGGTGGAACGGAGTCCTCCCAGGACCCAAAGTATCCACCTCCGTTTTGGTAAGGGATCACAGTTCATGGACCAAGCTGTTCAACCTTTTCAGAGTTTTGTTCCAAGGGCTCTTTTCAGGATCGTCACCGAACCCCAGATTTCCTCCAGTTGTAGTTCATTTGTGTTAATATTCGCGATGATGGTTTTTATAATCTCAGTGAGGTTCTTCTTTATCATTCCTGTTGCTCCAATTATCACTGGTACAATGTGGATTCTCTTCAGCTTCCAAGATCTCTTGACCTCATTTTTGAGGTCCTGGTATTTGGTCATTTTCTTGATTTCTGCATTGTTTCGGCCAAAATTGCTGGGTACTGATATCGCAATCATCAATGCTGTCTTTTCCTTTTTGTTACTGAGTACAATGTTCGGACGCAATGCTTTGTTTTCTACGTTCACGATCGATGGAATCATCAGGTCGTACGTGAGCATGGCGTCTTCATTTTCAATGATTGCCCTTGGTTCATGTTTCTTTGAGTTTCCTGGTACTGGGATATTTAACTTTTTTCAGATATGCCAATGAATCAATTTGCATACTTTGTTGTGCCGTTGTGTGTAAAGTTGTTCTGATAGTTTTTTGCATCCTGAGAGCAGGTGACTAGTACTTCCTGTTTCTGCCTTGCAGAATCTACACTTGTCTGGCTGGCTCAGTCCCGCCATCTTTTTAAATCCATTGGTGAAGTGTCCTCGATCTTGGGCATTTATTATAATGATTCGTTCTCCGTCCCAGTTGAGCTGACCTCTTCTTAGCCATTCCAATGAGCCTTCTTTGTCCATCCCCACTCTGTCCAATTATTTTTTGTATTTTCCTGCTCTTTTGTCATTCTCCCAATTGTTGGTGTATATCTCTTGATATTTTTTAAAATATATTTATTTTGTCTTTTTTGCAATTGTTAGTGCTGTATTTTTTGCTGTTTCATTTTCCTGTGCGCCATCTTATATTTGCACCTGTTTTTGGAACTCCTTTGCAAGATGAGTTAGGGATACTTTTTCAGGTTTATTGTGTTGATGTATTGTTTACAAATTGCATCCGATAGTCTGTTGAGCATTTCACATACTCAGATAGTCCTACACTCGTCGCTCTGTGCACCTGGTTGAGTTCCATCAGGCCGCTCCCTCCCTCTCGTCTCGGCAGGTACATTCTCGGGATGCACTGTTTTTGTTAAACATTTTGTGGATGAATGAATGAATGAATGATCGTTTTAAGGCCATTTTCCCCGCTAGAGCTGGGGTTAGCCTAAGGATGTGGATGTGGATGATAAGTGGATGTGGATGTGGATGATAAGGAGTTTTCTTGTTTTGATGTCTAAGTTGTTGATTTCTGATTTAGGCCAGTTTATTATTTTGCATCTATATTGGAACACTGGTACTGCAAGCTGGTTTATGGCTTTGATTTTGTTTCTTGGGGAGAGATATGTTTTCAGGATCAGCTTCGTTCTACGTAGGTATTCTTTGGCAATTGTTTTGTGCATTTGTTTGTGACCCACACAACATGGCCAAAAGTATGTGGACACACGAATATCACACCCGCATGTGCTCGTTGAACATCTCATTCCAAAATCATGGGCATTAATATGGAGTTGGGGCCCCCTTTGCTGCTATAACAGCTTCCACTCTTCTGGGGAGGCTTTCCACTAGATGTTGGAACATTGCTGCGGGGATTTGCTTCCATTCAGCCACAAAAGCATTTGTGAGGTTGGTCACTGATGTTGGGCGATTAGGCCTGGCTTGCAGTCGGCATTCCAATTCATCCCAAAGGTGTTCGATGGGGTTGAGGTCAGGGCTCTGTGCAGTCCAGTCAAGTTCTGCCACACCAATCTCGACAAACCATTTCTTTATGGACTTCGCTTTGTGCATGGGGGCATTGCCATGCTGAAACAGGATAGGGCCTTCCCCAAACTGTTACCACAAAGTTGGAAGCACACAATCGTCTAGAATTTTATTGTATGTTGTCGCGCTAAGATGTCCCTTCACTGGAACGAAGGGGCCGAGCCCGAACCATGAAAAACTGCCCCAGACCATTGTTCCTCCTCCACCAAACTTTACAGTTGGCACTATGTATTCGGGCAGGTAGCGTTCTTCTGGCATCCACCCAACCCAGATTCGTCTGACGGACTGCCAGATGGTGAAGCGTGATTCATCACTCCAGAGAACGTGTTTCCACTGCTCCAGAGTCCAATGGTGGTGAGCTTTACACCACTCCAGCCGACGCTTAGCATTGTGATCTTACGCTTGTGTGGGGCTCTTAGGCCATGGAAACCCATTTCGTGAAGTTCCCGACGAACAGTAGTTGTGCTGACATTGCTTCCAGAGGCAGTTTGGAACTTGGTAGTGAGTGTTGCAACCGAGGACAGACGATTTTTACGCGCTGCGTGCTTCAGCACTCGGCGGTCCTGTTCTGTGAGCTTGCGTGGCCTACCACTTTGTGGCTGAGTTGTTGTTGCTCCTCGACGTTTCCACTTCACAATAGCAGCACTTACAGTTGACCGGGGCAGCTCTAGCAGGGCAGAAATTTAAAGAACAGACTTGTTGGAAAGGTGGCATCCTATGACGGTGCCATGTTGAAAGTCACTGAGCTCTTCAGTACGGCCCATTCTACTGCCAATGCTTATCGATGGAGATTGCATGGCTGTGTGCTTGATTATATATACCTGTCAGCAATGGGTGTGGGTGAAACAGCCGAATTCACTAATTAGAAGGGGTGTCCGCTTACTTTTGGTCATGTAGTGTATTTGGTGGCCCTTTTCTACTCCGAGGTATTTGTATGTTGTTTCGTTTTCTAACTGCTGTATTATTGTTTCAAGGTCAATTTTTATGTTGTGTGTTTTTGTTGGTTTACCTTGTACAAATGTGCACTTGGTGCACTTGTCTCGTCCAAATGCCATTTGAATGTCCTCGGAAAACTGTTTTACTAGTTTTAGTTGTTCTGTGAAGTTTTTGTCATTCGGCGAGAAGAGCTTTAAATCATCCATGTATAGTATATGTGTCATCTTTCCTATTTCTTTGAATGTTTCTCTATTGGTTGTTAGGGTGTATCCGTGTCCTTGTTCATTGATGAGGTTATTTAGTAGGTCCAGAGCCAGACAAAACAGAAGGAGGGAAAGACTGTCTCCCTGGAAGATCCCAAACTGTATCTTCACATCTGGTATTTCGATATTTCCTTCTGTGTGCTGTAATATCAATGTGGTATTCCAGAGCTTCATTGCTTTCTCATTCAGTTTGATTATCACTGGTTATTGGGGGATTGATTTTGTATATTTGCATGCATTTTATCATCCATGAATGTGGGACACTGTCGAAAGCTTTCTTATAGTCTATCCAGGTGGTGGACAATTTAGTTCTTCGCATTTTGCAATTTTCAAGTTTGGCCTTGTTCAGTAGTAGGTGGTCAGTTGTTCCATAACAACCTCTCTTACATCCCTTTTGTTCTACCTCTAAACCTCCTTGCTGTGTTAAATGATGGTAAATCATTTCTGTGATAATTCCTGTCAGCAGTTTGTATGTGGTTGGTAGGCAGGTTATTGGCCGGTATTTGTGGGGAAGTTGGGTTTCCTCCGATTTTGGGATGATGAAGGTGTTCCACTTCGACGAGTCACTCGTCCACTGCCTTTTCCTCTTGAATTAGTTCATTAGATGTCCTGGTATAGTGATTGTGAAGAGCCTCAAGTTGTTTTAGCCAGAAATTTGGAATTCCATATGTGCCTGGGCCTTTGAAGTTTAGCATTTTTTGAAGTTGTTTTCTAATTTTCTCTTCATCAATAAATCAATGGGGCATTTGCTCGAGATGTTGCTTCTTCTTTTCCAAGTTTGGGATCAACTCTCCTTCCTTTTATGTTCTTTTCGATCTTCAAAAATTCCTTTCCAGAATTTTTCAAGTTGTTCTTTTTCAGGGGGAGTTGACACATTCTGCTTTTGTTTCCCCAATTCACGGTAAAATATCTTTGGGTTACTTTCAAACATGTGGTTTTGTTTTCTCCTGTTGTTTCCTTCTTCATAGTTGTTTTTATCTTCCTTGCTATCATTTCTACTTTGAGTTTGTTTTCAGCACCCAATCACTCGAGGTCTTTGTCTTCGATTTTCTGTTTGTTTTTTATTCTCTGGATTCTCTTTTTTAGTTTTGGGTGTCTGTTTCCTTTCCTGAACTGTTGTATTTGTCCTACTTACTTCCGCAGTTGCTCTCTTTGTGTCTCTAATCTCTGGCTCCAATGTGGAATTTGGTTTCTATTTGGAGGGCCTGGTTTTTTCTTCTTCTGGTGTTGTTTTCCCCGATACTTTTTCTTGAATAAATAGTGCTGCTGCGAAACACACGATATTGACTTCCTTCAAGGCGGATGATTTTGAAATCATTTTTTAAAATTGAATGGTTGGTTCACCTCACTAAGTTTTTGTCCGTTTATTGTTTTCTATGCAATAATGTTTTGGTCTTTGTCTGAGTTTTATCAATTTCATCTCTTCTATTTTGTTGGCTTACTCTTCTTCCAGTCTATGCTGCTCTTCGTCATCTTCACCATCATCCTCTCCCTCATTCTGCTGCTCTCTCTTGTCTTTCTGCCCATTACCATCTGCCTTTTCCATCCGTTTCCCCTTTGTTTGTACCTGAGTCACCTGGTCTTTGTATCTGGACCGGTCTTGCCCCACTTTCAGAGGGCACCATCATTCTTTCCTTTTGCCACACTCTTTCTTCATTGCCTTTGGTCCGGCTCTATGTCGCGGTTTGGTCCCCCGTCTCTTTGCACAGCCAAAACTTCCTGTCATACCATTTCGGCCAAATTCCTGCCATCTCAGACTTCACCTTCAAGCGAGCACTTAGCTCCCCTCGCTCTAATCTCTCTTGCCACTTGTTGCCTTGCCCTAGATGTAATCTCTTCTATTCTATCTTTATCTAGATTCTAGATGTCTTTTAATTGTTGAAAATACCTCTTTAGTTCTTTGCATTTTGCAATTTTCAAGAGGGACTGTCTTCTCCCACACTTGACCACATGCCACACTTGACCACGCCCAAGGTCTAGTCGACAGCCATGCTCCACCAGGACACTCATCCCAGAAGACGTGGTCCACACACCTCGGACACCCATAACACCACGTTGACCTCCAGACTACACAACTACATTGCCACAACCCCGCGTCCCAAATATTGTTGCCGTCGCCCCCGTAACCAGTTGAAGGCTGTGTCCTACAACTCTATCCATTTTTTATCCCAGCCTCCAACACTTTCGTCTCAACACACCTGGATTAATAATGGTGCCACTGGTTTCAGTGACCACTATGGCTTCTTCACAAAATTTATCCTTCAATTTGCATCTAACCCTCAGATTGCCCATGCCAATTTTTCCACATTTCACTATCTTCACCAAAGAAGGGTGCTTCTCCATACACCTGCCAGCCGACCATGGCCCATATGCTCGGCTCTTCCAATTTCCTGATTTCATCAAACCCATGGCTCCCTTCCCAAGCCAAGAGTCCCAAAAAATTTGGATTCCAAATGCTGAGTGCAATTTGCACCCAGCGGGTGTCAATCTCGCAACTCTCTGACACCGAGTGTCCGCTTAGTCCGAATCCTGCACTCCTGACATCAGTTGTTCTGTCCGTGCCGATAAATACCGGTCTCGGGTGGATGACCAATCGAGCTTAACACTCCGAGGCATTCAATCCAAATATGGAATCCGAGACGTTCAATCCAAATACAAAGGCACGGAGTGAATACACGCGGGTAGGGAGGGGGTGGGCAGCGAAACTCTTATCTTCACGGACCCCACTGGACATCTTCGAACCTGGTATCAACTCAAACCGACATAAAATTCAAATGTACAATAAAAATGTTGAATAAAAATAAATGCAGGAAACAAGAAAATGTGCGATAAAACTAATATCCTAAATGGAGTGCTCTCATACGGACCCGTATACACACAAGGGGAAAAATAAATGTGAAAATAAACGTGTTACTTAGCTCTGAGCATCTCTTGAACCCCGTCGGGAATCGTCACAGCCTCCGCGTCCTTGCGCGGGAAGAGCACACTGGTTGGCGCGAAGTCCGTGCGCGGGAACAGGCCCTAGCGTGCCGTTCGGGCAACTCCAGCTGTGCTCGGCCTCGTCTCTGCTCCCCACAGCAGCGCTGCCTCTCCGGTTCACTCGGCACGGCCCTCAACCGTCACGAAGCTACAGCCAAGTGCACCAGAGTCCGCGAGCCGCGACCGCCCCTCCTCACGGTTGTCGAAACCTCCAATGTCCCTGGTGCAAGAGCTCTACAAAATGTGACTGGTCGTGAAGACTGCCCCAACGCAAGAGAAAGTAAATATCGACCGTTCGCTATGGAGGCCAGCCCGGAGAGAGAGACAAAATTCCGGGACACGACCATTCGCCACCAAAGCCAGTACCCAAAAAGAAGAGGGCAGATAATGTCGGAACACGGTCTTTTGTTCTCTAGGCTCTTACGTCACCCGATGATGTCCACGTGCGGTTCAATCAACGGCCGCCACCACATCACCCTATCGCCGTCCTGACCAATCGTTCTTTGGGGCGTGACCTCATCGCCACTTGCTGGCCTTTGTGATCACCAGGTTGGTGGTATCAGCGGTAGTTTCCAATGTCCTGTTCCGGTTACTTTTATTTATTGTTTTGATGCATGCCGATTGTCTGGCTATGTGTGTGTGCTGCATTGCCATAAGGAACAGAGGGGAAATAAGAGAGGCATTTACATACAGGGGATTTACCATTAATCCCTAACTGATTAACATAACCCCACCCTTCGTCATGGGAACAAAGATGCACTCTAACACAACATACGGTCTAACGGATCCCTACTTATGGTACTTGGGGTTTCTTCTTCTTCATCGTGACATTCGGAGCATGGTAATCTATACACTTCTACCTGGACTAAGGTCTTTCATGGCCTACCCCCCCCCCCCCCCCAAACGTAACATATATATATATATATAAACATATATAGGAAAGATGATGAGAGAGGTTCTTTGGAGATGGAGAGATATACATAATACATATATATCGCAGTGGGCTGTCACCACGTAAGTGATGCAGATGGAGAGATGCAGGAGGAGAGATGTTCTTTGTGTGGAGGTTTGGGAACGGTGCAGCATGCTCAGTAGCATTAGCAGCAGGAAGATGCAAGTAGCGGCCTGATCAGGTGCTGGCGGTGGTAGTGCAGATGGTGCAACAAGAGGTGCTAAGATCGAGAGAGAGAAGAGTGGAGAAGAACACCAATGAGGGAGAAGTGTTGTTTGTCAAAGAGGGCCAAGTGGTAAGAGGTGGAAAGAGGAGGAGGTAGAAAGCAAGAGGGCTGTCAGATGCTTGTGATTGGCAGGTGGTGGCAAACCTAAAGCCACAATTGGTATTCCCAGAGGAGATCTGTGTGACAAGGTTGCGGCCTGACATTGTCATTTGGTCAGGTGCAACAAGACAGGTCATCTTAGGGGAATTGTCTGTACCTTGGGAAGAGAACATGGAGGAGGTGCACGAGAGGAAGAGAGGAAAGTACAGTGAGTGATCTGGAGGCAGAGTGTCGGGAGAAGGGTTGGCGAGTTTCTTGTCAGCCATTTGAGGTGGGGTGTAGAGGGTATATTGGCAATGCCTTTTCTGCATTTCTTGCTTGGCTTGGAGTGTGTGGTACAGAAAGAAGGAGGATGTGTGACAAAGTTGCCCAGTTTGCCTTTAAAGGCTCACTTTGGACATGGAGGAAGTTTATGGAGGCACGTCAAATGGTGTAGGTTTAGGTTGTCGGTGGTGGTTCATTTCAGTCTAAAGGGGTAGTGACGGAGCATGGAAGAGAAATGGAAATGTGTGAATAGTGTGTGTGTTTGTGTGTGTGTGTGTGTGTGTGTGTGTGTGTGTGTGTGTGTGTGTGTGTGTGTTGCAGGAGTGGGTGTGGTTTTGCATGAATGTGTTTTTGTTTGAGTATTTTATGTTGTAAGGGTAGGTGGTCGGTTGTTTTGGTGTGTGAGTGAGTAGATGAGGGGCTGTGGATTCTGGGAATGGAGGCAGTTTTGTTGTAGTAGTCTGTGTTCTCACTGGCTGGGGGTGGGGGTATGATGCATCCGGGTGTAGCTGCTGCATGTGGAGGCGTATGTGCCCCTGCTGGCTCACCTTAGCTGACCGTATCGAGGTTGAAGGGCCGAAACGGGACGATGCTGTGGACCTCGACTGAGGATGCGGTCAGTGAGGTACACTTGTGACCAGGTGTGTTTTGAAATTATATATATATTTATTGGATTGAAAAAGCTTCCAGAACTCTCTGCAAGATACGAGGCTTTATTGAAATCGATCTTTGGCATCCTACACAACAGACAATAATTTCATCAGTCCGACAAAGCAAATAAAGCATTATAAAGCAAAGTCAAGCATTCTAAGACATTAGTCATCAATCCCAGTCACTCCTTACCAAGAAGATCCAGTGCTCATGTCTGGAGAACTCATTCAGATCCCACTCCTGACACCAAATTGTTGCGGATCTTCGAAGCCCATTCCCGTTACAAAGGGGAGATGAAGCCACTTTTTCCCTCTGGGTCTTCGAAACCGCGAGACCGAGTCGCCACTTCCGGGCAGATGTGGAAAAGAGTTTCGGGACAATTTCACACGTACCTTGAGTACCCACGCCGCAGCGGAAGCGGGGATCGAGTCTCGCACGAACCACGCGTGATTGAGTACGCCCGAGCGGAATGCGTACCATGTGACTCGTGCTGTTACCTTTCTATAGAACCCGATTAGAGCGATCTAATTCGTACCATGTGAGACCAATGGTGGAAAAGACAAAACGGTCGAATCAGAAGAAATAACAGGATTTATTTACACTATTTACAGGGATTGGTAGAAGGACACGGACACAGGGCAGAACTTAATCAATCTTATACTTATACCCAGACAATAGGCCCACTTACACACACTGGGAGATGGAAGAAGAATGTTCGTGCCCAAACACGCCTGCTTCGGTCGCTCCAGGAACAGCTCACCCGGTCGTGGCCCTCTGGCGGTCACAGCACGTGTCCCGGCGAAGGCAGGCAGGAGGGAAAATCCTCGCGGCGCGTATCAGGCAAAGGCAGGCAGGAGGAAAATCGCGCGTCTGTGGCCCGGCGTGGGTCGTCCTTTACAGCGCGCGATTAATACTGCCCGGAGCGCGGGGAGCAGGGCAAGTTCGTGCACAACGAGGTTATTCAGTTCATACGATATGACTCAATACTGACGCGCGTTCCCAACTCGTCTGCTCCGGACCTCAACTGAACTCAGCGCATCTGAACTCCTCTCCAACTGAGGTGGGGGGCTTTGGGCACAGGGTTATATGGCCCCGCCCTCAACCTGACTTAAATGTTCCAAACCCCGCCTTTTGCCGCAGTGGTAAGTCACTCCCCTCGAGCCCTGATTGGCGGCTCGCGCTTACCGATGGCTCCTCCTCCGCCTTCCTTCGGCCTCGGTCGACTTGTTCAGGCCTGCCACGTGGTATTTCAGCGCCAATACCAAACCAAAGCGCCATAAGGACACCTAATTTTCATTATCCTACTCAACGCAAAACTAACACAGGAAAGGACTACGCTTACATTTACTAAGAAATAACTGAACTTAAATGAGGCTACATGTTGTAGTGTGACTAACTAGGAGGGGAAATTAACCTTTATTACAAAACCGCAAAACCGCAACACTACACCCCTCCCTCATCAGACTCGTCCCCGAGTCGAAACCACCAATGGAACGACCGGTAGAGAATGACATGCAAAATTAACCTTACTCTTACATGTGACACATGGGTGTGGTTCCCCCTAACATTTACTCTGACCTGTGTGTGTGAAAAATTTTAAACACCAGATATGTCCCTCCTATTGCGTTGAGCAGCTTCATAACAGATTCACGCCCACAACTACCCGAGTATTTCCGGAATTTCAAACTAAACACATAGCCGGTGGGCAGCATTCTTATATTTACAAGCACAAAACTTAATTTTATTTACAATTCTATGACCCAGGACCTGTCCTTTTTGGAAGAGAAGATTGGAGGGAAGAGAAAGCACAACAAAAACACTCAAAATCATGACACTTGCTGCTTGCTTCTTGCATCTTGCTTCTTGCTTCTTCTGTGTGCATATATCAAACCGGCTAGCCCCCGGACCGGCATACAGGCCATTTTAATCTTCAGGGCTATCTAAACTTACACAACTTCTTATGCCTAGCACACCATAATGAAATGCACAAACATGCTTTTATTTTGCCAGCAGGGCCAATCTTACGTGGTCCAACTGTGTGACATTAATGCCACTTAAACAAGTGGTCCGAAGGTGCAAGATGGTTTTGCAGCAACATGCTGCACAGCAGAGGTGCAAGGCCACAAGGCTGGTGGTCCATAAGTGTAACAAGGTGCAGCAAAGGGTTTGGCAGCAAAGTGCTGCACAGGTGCAACAAGGGTGCAGCAAAAGGATATGGCAGCAAAGTGCTGTGCAGTTCGGCACCACAGATGTAGCAAGGTGCAGAAGGGATGCTGCACGGGTCGATGGTGCTGCACAGTTCCACCTCCAAAATGGTCCTGGGGTGGGGGAAGAGACAAGGCACAACATGCAAAGCGGAAAGCACACAGTGGCACGAAGAACAACACAAGGCAATGCGGTGCGAGGGACGCGGAAGAGCAAGCAGAGCAGGCTCGTCCCTAGCCGTCCGTATCCCCCACCGTCGGCTACACTACCCTAGCCCTCCTTGTATTTACAATCCGTCTCTACGTCTTGTCTCCCATATCCCCCTCAATACCAAATTCGTCTCCCAATCCCTCCCAGGAAGGAAGGGATGGAACAAACACAATGTCACCCTTACGTCGTGATGCATCTCACGTCCAAACGGTCTACAGAGCCCTGGTGTGGAGCTTCATCCTCCTTGGTGACTGGCTGTGGATGATGCGAAGGGATTTCTCATCGTAACTACACTACTGACATTTACTTTTAAACTACCCGGGGTCGTACCCTGCCAATCGGCCTCTTTAAACTATGTGGTTCTAAGAACCCGAATTCCCATTGCCCACTCTGCGGTGCCCTTTGAAATTTGGGTCTCACTCCCGCAAATTTTCTCTCAGTGCCCTTGCACAATTTCGGGGTTGGGTCGTGTGGCTCTACCAGCAGGCCTACCTACCTGCGCACCTCCACCACTGAAGTCACCACCCGAGCTTACCTGCTCCTGTGACTACCTAATCGGGGAAGGCCCCTCCTGGCACTTCACCCCCTGATGCCCACCTTGGCATTGGGCAACCCGGGTCCTTCCCTTGGATCCTCGGGCCCCACTCACAACTAACCTAACCGGCTCCCAGAGCCTATCTGCGGCCTCACCTGGCCGACAAACTACCATTGGCGGAGTGCCGTAACTACAAATGGTAACGCAACAACCACAACCCCCAAGGAATTGGAGCCGCATGCAACTGAAACTTCAAGGGAGTTGGTGACGTAATGTCATGGTTAATGACCATAACCTCCAACTGGTATCATTCCGAGCATAACCCCCAAGGGATTGGAACTTCAAGGAATTGAAACCCCAAGGGAATTGGTTACTCCGGACACCAATTGGGACAATTATGGTCAACAACCCTAACTACAAATTAAACCACACGCCCAGCCATTCCACATACTCATGCACCCAACAAAACACTTCGTTCTACTACCCGCACCACAGGTGTCAATATCCATACAAATTTTGCCTTTGCCCTCGACCTGGCTTTACACTACCCACCCCGGGCTTTCGTGAATGGGTTCCACCTCCCCCCATTCACTCCTTCGCACCATGCATTCCACAGCTTTTATTCCACACACCAAGCATTTCACACCACTTATCTCGCATACCACTAAGTTCTCACACCACTTTTCTCACACACCTTTTGTGCTCACACACCTCAAACACAATTCCACTTTTTCTCACCCACACAGTTCCACAAACACACAGCATCATCTAGCTGACTACTTCCCCTATGACTCGTGCTTCCCCGTCGTCCCTTTAAACTACGCACACCCTTTTTCTTTAACATCCATCTAAGCTACCTACGTCCCCTCTATAGGTCAGGTGTCACTACTTAATTCTTGTCTCTACAGTCAAATAGTTCCCTAACATTATCCTAGCCCTCCCTCGGCTAGCTTCGGTGCCCCATGGAGGCAACCATTGCTGGCACCTCCATGTGCCTATCACTGCCATCCCCCTAAACTAATGCTCATGGGCCCCGTTCGTGTGAGGAATGGTCAGACTACCATTCCCCCACGTGGGGTACACTATCCTCATCAGTCCACTACACTCGAGCCTCACCAAGTGGGTGTACATTGTCACGGCCCGACCTCGAAGGGCCGAGCGATCCATGCGGGTGGTTTATCGCCTGTAGGTGGTGTCCATCCGGCATTTTCGATCCAAGGGAGGAGGTATGGATGGGCCGAGGTGCAGGGCTCCATCCCGGCACGGGGCCTCACGGTCCCACGCACGATGACCCAACCGGCCACGGTCGGAGCAACGCACCCGATAGGGTTGCGCAGCTCCGAAATCTCCAACCTCCCCTTGAACCTTGCCGATCGCCTTTGCCGCCATGGCACGGCACCAACCATACAGTGCGGGGGCCGGCACGAATCGTGCGCGCCGGCCCTTGTGAGACCGACGCGGCACCGATCCCCGCCGGTCCCCGCAGCACACAACTCACCGGGGGCTCACGTCTGCTATCCTTCCCGCTAAACGCTACCCCGGTCGGTGTCAATGCTTGAGCTGCGTCCTCACACCACGCGGCCCACTCCGCACTCACACGCCCTGGCGCCCCCGCGCCTTCCACACACTCCGTTACTGCACACTCTCCTTCCCCATTTTCTGGTGTGCATTCTCCCTCACATTCCGTACTCGTACCTGCACACCTAGGCACACTCACGCCTTTCACACACTTCAGTACACACTTTTCCCGCACACAGTCTGGTGTGCATTCTCCCTCGTACTCCGTACTCGTACTCTCTGGTACACACCACCCAGGCGCACTACCACCTTTCACGCACCACATCATCGCACACCCTGGCACACACTCTTTCTCCACGCACTCTTTTACCGCACAACCAGGCGCGCACGCGCCCCCCACACACTTCGTTGTGCATTCTCGCTCACACTCCTCGGCCATCGCACACTCTTTTTCCACACCCCCAGGTGCGCACTCTCCTGTTACACACTCTAACACACTCGGCCGTCGCACACTATTTTCCACACTCTCGGGTGTGCACTCCTTCACACACTCAATCATCGCACACTCTAGCGCACACTTTTCTCGCTCATGCTTCGGCGCACACTCTCTCTCGTACTTCGTACCACACTCTCGTACACCGCACAATGAACCTTCCGCGAACGCCCGGGTCTCGACTCTGTCCCAAGCGCGCCAAAACCCCGTTCGCGCCAAACACATTCGCGCCATTTTTTCCACTCACCTCGGGGTCCTCCTTCCCCGGCTGCACCTGCAAACTTTCCATTGGGTTAGCAAACCCGGCATCACGGTGCAAATACAGACTTTGCGCGGATTCCATTTCTTTCTCCTGTGATTTATTTTTTGGTTCTTCTGTCTCTCCTCCCCCAATTGTTTCTTTTTCCCCGACGACCGCCGACGCCCATGAAATTTCTTTGTCCAATTCGGCGACCGTCGGCTCTACTACACCCCGCGTCGCGATTTCCATATCCCCGGTCAACTTGGCTGTCCTTTGTTCAAGCTCGCTCCCAACGCGTTCCTCACACTGCTACACCCCGTCGCGTACCACCGCGACCTTCCCGCTCAACCTGCGTCCAATGTCCTCCCCCGCCTTTTTCATGTCCCTCTTTGACTCTGCCATCATTTTTTCTAATGTCTCCCCTCGGGTGTCTATTTTTTCATTCATTTTATTCATGTTATTCTTTAGTCCCCGCATTTCTGCTCTTGATTTTTCCCCCTCCATTTTCATGGATGCCTGTATTTGAGCTAAAAGTACTTCGAGGCTAATCCCGGCTTACACAGCGGGCCCGGCTTCCGCTGCCACGTGCGAGGAGCCGCCATTTTCGTTACCAGCTGCCGCCCCCTCTTCGGTTTCCTCCACTACCAACTGTCCCTCCTGGCCCTGGGTCATCAAATCTACCTATTCTTCTACGCCCACCGGCATTCGACCGCCTTGGCCAGCCATGGTACAAATATAATTTGGATTTTACAAACTAAATTTCGTTCGCTCGTAATTTGGAGCCAATTCGTCCACAAATTTTTTTAGGGTTCAAATCCCACTCCTGACACCAAATTTTGCGGTTTTTTGAAGCCCGTTCCCGTTACAAAGGGGAGATTAAGCCCCTTTTTCCCTCTGGGTCTTCGAAACCGCGAGACCGAGTCGCCACTTCCGGGCAGACGTGGAAAAGGGTTTCGGGACAATTTCACACGTACCTTGAGTACCCACGCCACAGCGGAAGCGGGGATCGAGTCTCACACGAACCACGCATGATTGAGCACGCCCGAGCGGAATGCGTACCATGTGACTCGTGCTGTTACCTTTCTATAGAACCCGATTAGAGCGATCTAATTCGTACCATGCAAGACCAATGGTGGAAAAGACAAAACGGTCGAATCAGAAGAAATAACAGGATTTATTTACACTATTTAAAGGGATTGGTAGAAGGACACGGACACAGGGCAGAACTTAATCAATCTTATACTTATCCCCAGACAATGGGCCCACTTACACACACGGGGAGGTGGAAGAAGAATGTTCGCGCCCAAACGCGCCTGCTTCGGTCGCTCCAGGAACAGCTCACCCGGTCGTGGCCCTCTGGCGGTCACAGCACGTGTCCCGGCGAAGGCAGGCAGGAGGGAAAATCCTCGCGGCGCATATCAGGCAAAGGCAGGCAGGAGGAAAATCGTGCGTCTGTGGCCCGGCGCGGGTCGTCCTTTACAGCGCGCGATTAATACTGCGCGGAGCGCGGGGAACAGGGCAAGTTCGTGCACAACGAGGTTATTCAGTTCATACGATATGACTCAGTACTGACGCGCGTTCCCAACTCGTCTGCTCCGGACCTCAACTGAACTCAGCGCATCTGAACTCCTCTCCAACTGAGGTAGGGGGCTATGGGCACAGGGTTATATGGCCCCGCCCTCAGCCCGACTCGAATGTTCCAAACCCCGCCTTTTGCCGCAGTGGTAAGTCACTCCCCTCGAGCCCTGATTGGCGGCTCGCGCTTACCGATGGCTCCTCCTCCGCCTTCCTTCGGCCTCAGTCGACTTGTTCAGGCCTGCCGCGTGGTATTTCAGCGCCAATACCAAACCAAAGCGCCATAAGGACACCTAATTTTCATTATCCTACTCAACGCAAAACTAACACAGGAAAGGACTTAAACGAGGCTACATGTTGTAGTGTGACTAACGAGGAGGGGAAATTAACCTTTATTGCAAAACCGCAACAATATATATATATGTATATTTATGTATGTGTGTATATATATGTATATGTATTTTTTTCCCCCTTTTATAAGGCCATTTTCCCTGCTAGAGCGGGGGTTAGCCTTGCAGGCCCATGACAATCATGGTCCCCTGTTTGAGGCAATGTTTTTATGGCCGGATGCACTTTCTGACGCCAACCCTTTAGTCGCCTCTTACGACACGCAGGGATGCGGTGTGTACCTATTCTAAACCGGGGCACACACCGGCATATATGTATATGTATGTGTTTGTATATATATATGTAATATATATATTTTATGTATATGATTCTGCCCAAGGTGCACGGCCGCTGTGTCAAATCATTAATCTCTCCCACAACCAATTGTGGCCCCAACAGGTCTTTATCGATACACACCCGTTCCGGTTCCGTTACACGGACCTTTAATATTCTTACCCCCAGGTGCTCCGCACAAACGCCCTGGTGCTGCACAAGTCCCAATTCCTCCCTCTGCTGGTGCATTGTGTCATCTACACCAGCCAACAACCTTCCAGGTCTTTTTCAGCCAAATATTCCCCATTTAAATTTGAGTTTCCACCATTTACCTCTAGACATTCGCTCGCCTGTGCCCCGAGTGGATCAGCTTGGGTTGCACACTCTTCCATTCCCAATGTTAATTCCCCCCATTTTGAATCAAATTCTGTTGCCATTACCTGCTCCTGTGCCCTGATTTCATTCTTTATTTCTTCCTTTGAATAATTCGTTTGTTCTCTATGGGCACTCATTCCATCCTTCTTTCCCTTTATTCCTCCATCCATAGTTGCTATCATTCTTTCCTCACGCTCCTTCTGAGCATTCATATTCCCCTTCAACCAATCAATTTTGTCATTCATTTGTCATTTTGTCATTCGACTGCTCCGCTTCTGGCCCGGTCTGGAGAGGACGCTGGCGTTACTTGTTCGCCGCTTCTCCGACTGGGTCATTGTATATAGTCTGCTTTTCTGGTGGTCGTGGCGGCTTTTTGGCCGTTGGGTCTGCCCTCTGCTCGGTCCCGGCTCTGCTCCTGGCTTCGCCTGCCCGGCTCTTCCACTGTTTCCACAGGCCCGCTCCCGTTGTTTGTGGCCGTTGTTTGCGGCTGTGGCTGTTTGCCGCTGCGGTCTTGGTTTGCTTGATTAGCGGCTGCGGTCGTTTGCCGCTGCGGCAAGGCCTACTCATCCTCCTCAACCTTGGCCTCTTACTCGTCCCTTCGCTCCTGCCTGGCATGGCTCTCAGGTACTCCGCCGCAAGGCTTCTTCTGCTCAATACTCACTCCACCCCATCATGCATCTCTGCAATCAAATCCCACGGACTCCTGCGACGACCCAGATACATTCATAGAGGCTTCGGTCATAAGTTTGTTTATTTACAAACAGGTCACTTCATACCCATACTCTGGTCGGCTCAGCGCACTCTCACTCATCGTCCCAGCGCACCTGGTCACAGCAACGCACACGATCGCACCTCCTGTCTGCAAACCCTGGCTAAATCACCTGAGTTCATCCCCACCGTACAAAGCAACATCAAGCTCACCCTGTTCAATACCCGGTCCCTCAACAACAAAAGCCTCATCCTGAACGATTACATTCTGGATAATAAACTGGACTTTCTCTGTCTCACTGAAATCTGGCAACAACCTCTGGACTACTTCTCACTCAACCTCACTACACCCAATGGATATTCTTACATCAATAAACCACGCTCGGAGGGCCGAGGTGGTGGAATTGCCGTAATTCACCGACAGGACATCAAGACCAGCCCCATCTCCATCTCATCTGCTCCATCATTTGAACACCTGGCTTTTAAACTCTCTGGTCACACACAGTCAGTCATGGCTGTCGTCTACCGCCCTCCCAAACCACACCCATCATTCCTGTCTGACTTCTCCTACTTTCTGACCCAGCTCTGTTCCCTCTCCCCCTCAATCCTCCTCCTCGGTGATTTCAATATCCACATGGACTCCACTGACTCCACAATAACCACTGACTTCACTGATTTACTCACCTGCTTTAACCTCACTCAACATGTCAACTTTCCTACCCATAACCATGGGCACATTCTGGACCTTGTCTGCTCTAATGGATTAATTTTGCACCATCTCTCTGGCTCCGACCTCACCCTCTCTGACCACTTAGCCATCACTATGACCATCAACATCCCCACCCCAGCACCAAGGCATTATCGCACTATCAACTTCCGTAAGCTAAACGCTCTTTCACCGACCTCATTCTCATCCACCCTCTCTGAAAAAATGTCCACTTCTCCATTCGTTGACCTCCACACCCCTTCTGACCTCACTGACTACTACAACCACACTCTCTCCTCCTGCCTTGACCAGCTTGCGCCTATAAAAACCAAAACAGTTTCTTTCACCCATTCTGCTCCCTGGTTTACCCCTGAACTCCGCCTGATGAAAACTCGTGCTCGCCAACTTGAAAGACTCCGCAATAAAACAGGTCTCACAATTCACTCCCAAGCCTACAAGGACCACCTACAACACTACAAAGATGCCCTCTCCCGTGCCCGCTCTGCCTACTACTCTCAAATTATCCACTCTGGCTCTGGAAACCCAAAAGCACTCTTCTCTACAATAAACAAACTCCTCAGCCCCCTGAACACCACCACCCAGTCATTCACAGTAGACAACTGCATCTCCTTCCTTTCATTCTTCCAAAGCAAAATTGACAACATCTACAGCAGCTTAACCACCACCGCACCTGCTCCCCCTCAAACCACCTGCCCCCCCTTATCCTGCCAACCCCTGTCTCAGTTCTCCCCAGTCTCCCCTACTGACCTCTCTGAACTCCTCATAGGAATGAAAACTGCCACCTGCACTCTTGACCCCATCCCCTCCAGCTTTGTCAAGGCCTCCCTTCCTGCTCTCTCTCCACTTATCACTGCAACAATAAACTCCTCCCTGTCTACAGGCATCGTCCCACCATCCCTCAAAATTGCTGCTGTTACCCCCATTCTGAAAAAACCTGAACTCAACCCTGACACCCTAAACAACTTCAGACCCATCTCCAACCTACCCTTTCTGTCAAAAGTTTTGGAACGCGCTGTAGCCACTCAACGTAAACATCACCTCTCTGCCAATAACCTGTATGAAACATTCCAATCCGGATTCCACTCCAACCACAGTACTGAAACTGCTCTCCTCAAAATCACCAACGACCTTCTCCTCTCCTCTGACGCTGGCAACATCAACATTCTCATCCTCCTCGACCTCAGCGCCACCTTTGACACCATCAATCACACCATCCTCCTCACCCGACTTGAAACCACCTTTAACATTACCGGCACTGCCCTCTCTTGGATCAAATCATACCTCTCTGACAGACGCCAGTTCATCTCCATCAATAACTGCAAATCCCCCACTGCTCCCCTCCCCCAAGATGTCCCCCAAGGTTCAGTTCTTGCCCCCCTCCTCTTCATCCTGTACCTGTCCCCCCTTGGTCACTTAATCCGCCGTCATGGTCTCCAAATCCACTGCTTCGCCGATGACATCCAGCTTTCCATCTCCACCGCCATCCACTCTATCCTGACAAACTGCATCACTGAAATAAAATCCTGGCTTCAAATCAACTTCCCCAAACTTAACTATGATAAATCTGAAATAATCATCATTGGCCCAAAAACGCTCACCAAACTTTGCCCTCAACATCGACGGTTTCCCAGTATCCACCTCCCCTCACATCCGGAATCTTGGCATCATCTTTGACCAAACCCTCTCCTTCGACAAATACACTAAACAGATCACCAAGACAGCCTTCTTTCACCTGAAAAACATCGCCCGTCTCCGTCCATCCCTCTCCTCCACGGCTGCAGAAACCCTCATCCACGCCTTCATCACCTCCCGTCTGGACTACTGCAACAGCCTCCTCTTTGGTTCACCCTCAATAATCATCAATAAACTCCAATACATTCAGAACTCCGCTGCCCATCTACTCACCCATTCCCGGACCCGTGACCACATCACCCCCGTCCTTTACAAGCTTCACTGGCTCCCCATCCCCCAGAGAATCCAGTACAAAATCCTCCTCTTGACCTACAAAGCCCTCCATACCCTGGCCCCATCCTACCTGACTGACCTCCTCTCCAGACACACTCCCACCCGCAACCTCCGCTCTGCTGGTACCAACCTCCTGACCCCCCCCCCCCCCCCCATGCGGACCAAATTCAGATTCTGGGGGGACAGGGCCTTCTCCATCGCTGCTCCCACCCTCTGGAACTCACTACCTCACACCATCAGAGACTCCTCCTCACTCACCACATTCAAAACATCACTCAAGACCCACCTGTTCAACACTGCATTCAACATTTAACCCACAGCATTTAACCCCTGACTATCACTTCTCCTTCTCCTTCCTTTTGCTTTGATTATTTACCTGTTGATTTTTGTCTTTTTGCACTTGTTTTTTTGTACTCTGTCAAAGCGTCTTTGGGCTTCTTGAAAAGCGCTATATAAAATAAATGTATTATTATTATTATTATTATTATTATTAATTTCTCCCATCTGTTCCCCATTTTTATTAATATCCCCTTTTATTTCCCTCACTTCTCCCTTTAATCCCTTCATGTCTCCACTTAATTTTTCAGCCAATCGTTAACTCCGGGCACGCATTTTTTTATTTTGGCCATTCATTTTTTTTATTTTGGGCATTCATTATTTCATTTTGGGCATTCATATCTCCTCTCCTATTCTTTTCCATTCATTCCTCCATTCCCCTCAATAAATTTAACATGGCCTGGAAAGACATCGGACCCGTCTCCTGGCTCGATCGCTCTGGAGTGGGGGAGGTTTCAACCCTATTCTCCTGCAACCCTACCCCTGGCCCGCTTCCATACTCTTCGGGATCCCCCACCCGCTAGGCCATCTCTTGCTTCCGCCATCCGCAGTGAAAAAGCAGTTCTCCCTCACGCATATTTTACCTCAGGAAAAAATTAATCAATTTCGATTTTTTGAAAACGTGATGTTGCGCTTTGTATACCAATTTACTACAAAATCTGGACACCCCGGTACTACAATTAATTTTTATTCCGAATGCTGAGTGCAATTCGCCCTCAGCAGTTGTCGAACTCACAACCTTCAGACACCAAGTGTCCGAGGTTCAAATCCCACTCCTGACACCAAATGTTGTGTTCCTGGTGATTAAAATCTTCCAAGGAAACGGATTTCCGAATGCGCTTTAACTCCGAGGCGTTCAGTCAAAATATAGCGGAGAATACACGTGGGGGGTTAGGGGGGAGCAAGTGGGGGAGAAGCTAAAGAGCTTACCTTCATGGCCTCCACCCGGCGTCTTCACACCTGGATAAATTAACTCAAACCGAGACGGAGTTAAAATGTCCAAATAAACAGGTTAAAGATTAATTAAAGAAATGCCGGTAACAAAGAAAATGCACGATAAACTAAATTCCTAATTGGAGCACTCCCACACACAGACTCGAATACAAACAATGGGATAAAATAACTGAAAATAAATACGTGTTATTTATTGGGCACTTAGCTCAAATCGGCTGGTGTATCTCGTCAGGAATCGTCAAAGTTTGTCTGAGGCCTTGGTGGGAACTGCACCTTTGCTGCGCAGCTCATGGGTGGGAAAACCAAGCCTCCGTGCACAGTTCGCTCTTTCAGCCATGCTTATCTTCGTCGTCCTTGCACGGGAAACCGCAGTCCTCGGTCGCAGCTCTTCCCCCTCACGACCACTAGCAAGATATCGGAACATGGCCGTTCGCGATGAAGCTTCCTTGTGCAAGAGCGATAGCGACAGTTCGCTATGGGATCCAGAATCAGAAGGAACAAGAGGACGTCAAAGCTGGGAGAGATAAAATGTTGATGCTGAGAGAGACCAAAATGCGACCTTTCGCTATCGGATCCAGAATCAGAAGGAGCGTTATATAGAGTCAAGTTATAGACCGATTACAGACTTTGACCTATGACCCCAAAATCTAATCACTTAATCTTTACAACATTATACATACCTGTACCAAGTTTGAATTAGATCACTTCAGCCATTCTCAAGTTATAGACCCATTACAGACTTTGACCTATGACCCCAAAATCTAATCACTTAATCTTTACAACATTATACATACCTGTACCAAGTTTGAATTAGATCAATTCAGCCGTTCTCAAGTTATAGATTTATTACAGACTTTGACCTTTGACCTCTTTACCCCAAAATCTAATCATTTAATCTTTACAACATTATACATACCTGTACCAAGTTTGAATTAGATCACTTCAGCCATTCTCAAGTTATTGATTTATTACAGACTTTGACCTTTGACCTCTTGACCCCAAAATCGAAGCAGTACATCTTTACATTATTCTACATAAGTTTACCAAATTTGGTCAGAATCCCATCACTGGTTCACAAGTTATCACAGTCACAGTATTTTAACCTAACATGACCTTTGCCCTTTGACCTCGTGACCCCAAAATCTATTCAGTTCATCTTTACCTAATTATACATACCTGTGCCAAGTTTGACTAAGATCCCTTTAGCCGTTCTCAAGTTATCGCGGTAACGAAACCTATCACGGACGGACGGACAGCCAGACAGACAACCGGACGGCCAACCTGAAAACATAATGCCTCCGGCGACTTCGTCGGCGGAGTCATAAAAAGGAACCCGTTAGCACATACACACAAGAGGGGTAGATGCAGACTGGAAGTTTGGGACGATTACACCTCACCACCACGTAATTCAAAACACCTCACTACCATGTAATTCAAAACAGCTCACCACCAAGTAATTCAAAACACCTCAGCACCAAGTAATTCAAAACACATCACCACCACGTAATTCAAAACACCTCACCACCAAGTAATTCAAAACACCTCACCACCAAGTAATTCAAAACACCTCACCACCAAGTAATTCAAAACACATCACCACCAAGTAATTCAAAACACCTCACCACCAAGTAATTAAAAACACATCACCACCACGTAATTCAAAACACATCACCACCACGTAATTCAAAACACCTCACCGCCAAGTAATTCAAAACACCTCACCACCACGTAATTCAAAACACATCACCACCACGTAATTCAAAACACCTCACCACCAAGTAATTCAAAACACATCACCACCACGTAATTCAAAACACCTCACCACCAAGTAATTCAAAACACATCACCACCACGTAATTCAAAACACATCACCACCACGTAATTCAAAACATCACCACCACGTAATTCAAAACACCTCACTGCCAAGTAATTCAAAACACATCACCACCAAGTAATTCAAAACACCTCACCACCAAGTAATTCAAAACACATCACCACCATGTAATTCAAAACACCTCACCACCACGTAATTCAAAACACCTCACCACCAAGTAATTCAAAACACCTCACCACCAAGTAATTCAAAACACCTCACCACCAAGTAATTCAAAACACATCACCACCACGTAATTCAAAACACCTCACCACCAAGTAATTCAAAACACATCACCACCACGTAATTCAAAACACATCACCACCACGTAATTCAAAACACCTCACTGCCAAGTAATTCAAAACACATCACCACCAAGTAATTCAAAACACCTCACCACCAAGTAATTCAAAACACATCACCACCACGTAATTCAAAACACATCACCACCACGTAATTCAAAACACCTCACCGCCAAGTAATTCAAAACACCTCACCACCACGTAATTCAAAACACCTCACTACCATGTAATTCAAAACAGCTCACCACCAAGTAATTCAAAACACCTCAGCACCAAGTAATTCAAAACACCTCACCACCAAGTAATTCAAAACACATCACCACCACGTAATTCAAAACACATCACCACCACGTAATTCAAAACACCTCACCACCAAGTAATTCAAAACACCTCACCACCAAGTAATTCAAAACACATCACCACCACGTAATTCAAAACACCTCACCACCAAGTAATTCAAAACACATCACCACCACGTAATTCAAAACACCTCACCACCAAGTAATTCAAAACACCTCACCACCAAGTAATTCAAAACACCTCACCACCAAGTAATTCAAAACACCTCACCACCACGTAATTAAAAACACATCACCACCACGTAATTCAAAACACCTCACCACCAAGTAATTCAAAACACCTCACCACCAAGTAATTCAAAACACCTCACCACCACGTAATTCAAAACACCTCACCACCAAGTAATTCAAAACACATCACCACCACGTAATTCAAAACACATCACCACCACGTAATTCAAAACACCTCACCACCAAGTAATTCAAAACACCTCACCACCACGTAATTCAAAACACCTCACCACCAAGTAATTCAAAACACCTCACTACCACATAATTTAAAACACCTCACTCCCACCTACTTTAAAACACCTCACCGCCAAGTAACTTAAAACACACCACTACGTAATTCAAAACGCCTCAACTCCACGTAATTTAAAACACCTCACCCATACCTAATTTAAAACACCTCACCCCCACCTAATTTAAAACACCTCACGACCACATAATTCAAAACACCTCACCACCACATAATTCAAAACACCTCACCATCACATAATTCAAAAGACCTCACCACAACATAATTCAAAACACCTCAGCACCACATAATTCAAAACACCTCAGCACCACGTGATTCAAAACAACTCACCAACAACGTTATTAAAAACACTTCACAACCACAGAAACAAAAGTTTGAGGAAGTAGTTTAGTGACAACACAGACACTGCCCACATATGCAGCTAAATAGATAGATGACTGTAGCTGAGTTGCTGTTTTGTCATGGTTTACACCAATCATAATACAAACAATTATTTTGCACAAATGTATTTGTAATATACGTGATATTACATTTTATAAACAATTGAAGTTGAAGATTTAAGTTGAAAATTTTTTTTTTTTTTCTCAAACATTTTCCAAAAAATACTATTAGGACAGACACACGGGAGAGATAGGTGCATACCAGAAGTTTGGTACGATTTCACAAAAGCTTGAGGGAGTAGTTCAGTGACAAGACAAGACAACACAGACACTGCACAGATATATATGTAGTATAGAGTTTAGATATAATGTGTGTGTATATATATATATATAGTTAGTGTTTAAAATACCTGGTACATGTGTATGTTAAGTGAGATAAGTGAGATACCCTATTAATATTATTTACGTCTTCCTTCATATGTGAACGCAAGAAGCAAACAGGGTTGCCTAAAATCGGTGCATTCCCACACAATGTTTTACAGATCCCAAGGCGGACAGAGTGCAGGACATGCTGTATACTAAAAGAAATACAGGAAATGTAGAAGTTTTATTGGATTCTTTTCATCTTGGCAAAGAAGCTGCCTAGAGCAGGGCAGATGAGCGTTTTACTACTTTGGCCTCGTTTAACGTAGGCGGGACGCTTTCGGTTCGTTGATGCTTCTGTGTGCTGTTTAGATATATCTTTGTATAAATGCTCGATGACAGCAGTTCGAACGTTGATAATAAAACCTCGAGGTGTTTTTGATCTAATTCACTTATTCACCCTCCCCTCACACACTCCCCCCTCCTACCCCCGCACTGCACGGATCGCCTGCGGAGACGTTCAGCTGTTTTGCAACGCAAGGTGCAATTACTATATTCACTCTATTACTTTATTACATTGTTAGATTGTATACATATTTTCACATTACTTCTCTTTCATATATATATATATATATATATACGTATATATATATATATGTGTGTATACATATACGTACACACATAAACCTATATACACACGCAAACACACACTGCTATGTGGTCCGTCAGGATGGTGCAGAGGTAGCACACTTGTCTGGAACTGTCCCGTTGGGTTTTCATTCTCGACATGGTTATATACTGTCGGTTTGGTATTTTGCACAGGATGTTATGTCACAAAGTGTGCCTTTCCTCACATTGACATTAATCCGGGTATCTTATCTGATAACGTTTGCTGTTAAATGTTCAGATTTCCTCGGTGTCCTCTGCGAAGAGTACGTGAGATTCCCTGGTGATCCCACAATAAGGTAGGATTACTTGGGGACATTAAGGCAGCATAATAACAGCGGTGGTATAGTGGAGAGCATGTATGATCGAAACCACACGCATAAACACAAACACACGCGCACACACATAAACACGCACGCACACACACACGCACACACACACGCACACACAGTTTTCCTCGGTCCTGCTGTAATAAGGAAGGACATAAACAAAGCTCCCGGGAACCTGCACACATGCTTAATGAGCTCGCAAGAGAGAAGCGGGGATAATGCCGCTTTGGAGCGATATCTTCTGCATAATATTAACTCGACTCAAATTTGTCGCTTTCTTTGTTGGCATGAACGTCTTTACCATTCGGCTCAAAACGAGCCGACACAGTGCAACCACACTTATATATCAACATATGTAATAACATCCGCACGCAATGCCTCTGTCATCGGAAAGCCTCAACGTTCAGAGGACGAGTATTAAGGTTGCATTCAACATTGGTCCGTAAATTGTGGTCAAAATCCCGTTTCGTCGCAGCGTATACAACCCCCCCCCCGCCTCCCCCACCTCTCTGCACCCCCAACTGCCCCCCCAACTGAGCGGTTTGGCAACACCGCACCTGTACGTGTCGCTTACTGCCCGCCACACAAACGTGGGCATCAGAGAGAGGCGAAATGAACCAGATAGAGGCCACACGCCATTCCACGACGCTTCTCAACAATTATTTTTGCATTGCAAAAAAATTAAGGACTTTGGAAGGGAAAAATAATATTACAGTGGTATGTGGTCCGTCAGGATGGTGCACAGGTAGCACACCTGTCTGGAACTGTCCCGTTGGGACATATAACCATGTCGAGAAAAAATAAAGGAAAAAAATTAATATTACAACTTTGCGACACTTCTCATGAAAACAGATAATTAGTTCACCCAATCTGTCAAACGATGCGCGGTTTTAATTTGAAGTTATGATGCACGCGGGGAGCATTTGCAACGTGATTCCCGCAGTGCAGTTGTGGTGTGCGCATATCTGCATTTGCTTCTTGTTCATAAAGGAATTTAGTGTTATTTATCATAAACGTACAATTACCATGAAATTATTGTATTTCATTTGTAGGCTACATTTTGAAATTATCTGAGAGCATAATATAAACACTTTGCATTTTTTTTCCACAAAAAAAACATGTTAAACCGAGATGCGGGTTAATATAATTATATATATATCAATCTGCGGCAACGCTAATTCATACTCACTTGTTTCCAAACCGCTTGATTTCAAATTACATATTACACGGTAATACACAATCATCATTTCAATACGATTTTTATGAGTTATTTACAACCGACCTTGTCGAAAACGTATACGTTTTTGGTTTGAGATGGTATGGTCATCGTTGTGCTTCGGAGATTGCTTGCAACATAATAAATACAAGATTATAGCAATATAATAAATACAAGATTAAAGCAATATAATAAATACAAGATTAAACCAATATAATAAATACAAAATTATAGCAATATAATAAATACAAAATTATAGCAATATAATAAATACAAGATTATAAGCAATATAATAAATACAAGATTAAAGCAATATAATAAATACAAGATTAAAGCAATATAATAAATACAAGATTAAACCAATATAATAAATACAAAATTATAGCAATATAATAAATACAAAATTATAGCAATATAATAAATACAAGATTAAAGCAATATAATAAATATAAAATGATAGCAATATAATAAATACAAGATTATAGCAATATAATAAATACAAGATTATAAGCAATATAATAAATACAAGATTATAGCAATATAATAACTACAAGATTATAAGCAATATAATAAATACAAGATTATATGCAATATAATAAATACAAGATTATTTATCAATATAATAAATACAATATTATAAGCAATATAAATAAGTACAAGATTATCGCAATATAATAAATACAAGATTAAAGCAATATAATAAATACAAAATTACAGCAATGTAATAAATACAAGATTAAAGCAACATAATAAATACAAGATTATAGCAATATAATAAATACAAAATTATAGCAATATAATAAATACAAAATTATAGCAATGCAATAAATACAAGATTAAAGCAATATAATAAATGCAAGATTATAGCAATATAATAAATACAAAATTATAGCAATATAATAAATACAAGATGATAGCAATATAATAAATACAAGATTATAGCAATATAATAAATACAAGATTAAATCAATATAATAAATACAAAATGATAGCAATATAATAAATACAAGATTATAGCAATATAATAAATACAACATTATAAGCAATATAATAAATACAAGATTATAGCAATATAATAAATACAAGATTAAAGCAATATAATAAATACAAAATGATAGCAATATAATAAATACAAGATTATAGCAATATAATAAATACAAGATTATAAGCAATATAATAAATACAAGATTATAGCAATATAATAAATACAAAATGATAGCAATATAATAAATACAAGATTATAAGCAATATAATAAATACAAGATTATAAGCAATATAATAAATACAAGATTATAGCAATATAATAAATACAAGATTATAAGCAATATAATAAATACAAGATTATAGCAATATAATAAATACAAGATTAAAGCAATATAATAAATACAAGATTAAACCAATATAATAAATACAAAATTATAGCAATATAATAAATACAAAATTATAGCAATATAATAAATACAAGATTATAAGCAATATAATAAATACAAGATTAAAGCAATATAATAAATACAAGATTAAAGCAATATAATAAATACAAGATTAAACCAATATAATAAATACAAAATTATAGCAATATAATAAATACAAAATTATAGCAATATAATAAATACAAGATTAAAGCAATATAATAAATATAAAATGATAGCAAAATAATAAATACAAGATTATAGCAATATAATAAATACAAGATTATAAGCAATATAATAAATACAAGATTATAGCAATATAATAACTACAAGATTATAAGCAATATAATAAATACAAGATTATATGCAATATAATAAATACAAGATTATTTATCAATATAATAAATACAATATTATAAGCAATATAAATAAGTACAAGATTATCGCAATATAATAAATACAAGATTAAAGCAATATAATAAATACAAAATTACAGCAATGTAATAAATACAAAATTAAAGCAACATAATAAATACAAGATTATAGCAATATAATAAATACAAAATTATAGCAATATAATAAATACAAAATTATAGCAATGCAATAAATACAAGATTAAAGCAATATAATAAATGCAAGATTATAGCAATATAATAAATACAAAATTATAGCAATATAATAAATACAAGATGATAGCAATATAATAAATACAAGATTATAGCAATATAATAAATACAAGATTAAATCAATATAATAAATACAAAATGATAGCAATATAATAAACACAAGATTATAGCAATATAATAAATACAACATTATAAGCAATATAATAAATACAAGATTATAGCAATATAATAAATACAAGATTAAAGCAATATAATAAATACAAAATGATAGCAATATAATAAATACAAGATTATAGCAATATAATAAATACAAGATTATAAGCAATATAATAAATACAAGATTATAGCAATATAATAAATACAAAATGATAGCAATATAATAAATACAAGATTATAAGCAATATAATAAATACAAGATTATAGCAATATAATAAATACAAGATTATAAGCAATATAATAAATACAAGATTATAAGCAATATAATAAATACAAGATTATAGCAATATAATAAATACAAGATTATAAGCAATATAATAAGTACAAGATAATCGCAATGTAATAAATACAAGATTAAAGCAATATAATAAATACAAGATTAAAGCAATATAATAAATACTAAATTATAGCAATATAATAAATACAAAATTACAGCAATGTAATAAATACAAGATTAAAGCAACATAATAAATACAAGATTATAGCAATATAATAAATACAAAATTATAGCAATATAATAAATACAAAATTATAGCAATGCAATAAATACAAGATTAAAGCAATATAATAAATGCATGATTATAGCAATATAATAAATACAAAATTATAGCAATATAACAAATACAAGATTATCGCAATATAATAAATACAAGATTATAGCAATATAATAAATACAAGATGAAAGCAATATAATAAATACAAGATTATAGCAATATAATAAATACAAGATTAAAGCAATATAATAAATACAAAATGATAGCAATATAATAAATACAAGATTACAGCAATATAATAAATACAAGATTATAAGCAATATAATAAATACAAGATTATAGCAATATAATAAATACAAGATTATAAGCAATATAATAAGTCCAAGATTATCGCAATATAATAAATACAAGATTAAAGCAATATAATAAATACAAGATTAAAGCAATATAATAAATACTAAATTATAGCAATATAATAAATACAAAATTACAGCATTGTAATAAATACAAGATTGAAGCAACATAATAAATACAACATGATAGCAATATAATAAATACAAAATTATAGCAATATAATAAATACAAAACTATAGCAATGCAATAAATACAAGATTAAAGCAATATAATAAATGCAAGATTATAGCAATATAATAAATACAAAATTATAGCAATATAACAAATACAAGATTATAGCAATATAATAAATACAAGATTATAGCAATATAATAAATACAAGATGATAGCAATATAATAAATACAAGATTATAGCAATATAATAAATACAAGATTAAAGCAATATAATAAATACAAAATGATAGCAATATAATAAATACAAGATTATAGCAATATAATAAATACAAGATTATAAGCAATATAATAAATACAAGATTATAGCAATATAATAAATACAAGATTATAAGCAATATAATAAATACAAGATTATAAGCAATATAATAAATACAAGATTATAGCAATATAATAAATACAAGATTATAAGCAATATAATAAGTACAAGATTATAGCAATATAATAAATACAAGATTATAGCAATATAATAAATACAAGATTAAAGCAATATAATAAATACAAAATTATAGCAATATAATAAATACAAGATTATAGCAATATAATAAATACAAGATTATAGCAATATAATAAATACAAGATTATCGCAATATAATAAATACAAGATTATAGCAATATAATAAATACAAGATTATAGCAATGTAATAAATACAAGATTATAAGCAATTAAATAAATACAAGATTATAGCAATATAATAAATACAATATTATAGCAATATAATAAATACAAGATTATAGCAATATAATAAATACAAGATTATAGCAATATAATAAAAACAAGATTTCAAGCAATATAATAAATAGAAGATTATAAGCGATATAATAAATACAAGATTATAGTTTTATAAAAATGCAGAATTATAGCAATATAATAAATACAAAATGATAGCAATATCGCAAATACAAGATTTTTTTTGTTTTGATTTTTTTTTTTTGGATACAGAATCGAGGCTCATGAAAGAGCTAACATTTATCACACAAACAAATCAAACAGACAAACAAAATATATAAAAAGAGGGAGCGGTAGACAAGGATGGGGAGAGAAGGGGGGAAGCACACAAACACAACATTTGAGAGCAGGAACATCGGCAGATGTGTGGGAGGGAGAGTGCTTGGGGGGAGGAGGAGTGGGAAGGGGGGGGGGGGGGAGGGTGGGAGAAGTATAAAACACAAGGACACCATGGAATTCCAGGAAAGAAGTTGGTATTTCAAAAAAGTGGATTTGGGGTGAAATTAGCAGGGGTAGAAAAGATCAAGGTTTTGGATAGGGGAAGATAAGAGATGGTGGTGAACAGCTGTTTTAAAGACCTGGAGGGAGGAGTGGGATTGAAGAGAGTGAGGGAGTTTGTTCCAGAGGCGGGAGAAAAGAGGAATGAAGGAGTGAAGGTGAGCAGAGAGTCTTGATTTTGGCAGTTTAACCATAAGAGGGTTGCAGGCAGATCTTGTGCGACCTGTAGGAATATTTGGGGGACAGAGCCAAGAGTGAGCTGGGGGGGGCAAGGCCGGAGAGGAGTCGGTAGAAGACGGAAAGAACACCAACCTGCCTGCGGTGAGTGAGAGGCCCTTGGAGTTAGCTTCATCACGGGAGATTCCAATGATTCTGAACGCTTTGGTTTCAACAGCGTGAGGACGAGCTAGGTGTGAGGCAGGAACACCAGCCCAGAGGGTAGAGCAGTATTCCATTGAGCTGCAGATGAAAGCCTTGTATGTGGTGAGGAGCTCAGGTGTGCCAAGGAAGGACTTCGCACGACGGAGGATGCCCAGTCGGCGACTGGCTTTGGAGGCCAGATTTGAAATGTGGTTTTCCCAGGAAAGATCATGGCAGATAGTGAGACCCAAAAGCTTCAGTGACAGAACTTCTTGGAGAGGATTATTCAGAAAGTGGATAGGAGGGTTGTCCCGTCGGTCTTTTCGGAGAAACATCTTAAGAGTGAGATTTGTCAGGATTGAAAGACATGTTCCACTTGTTTGCCCAGTCTGTGATTTTATCCAGGTCTGCAGAGAGTGAGGATGCTGCAGACTGCCGATCTGAGGGATGAGGAATGGAGCGACAGAGAGTAGAGTCATCAGCAAAGAGATAGAGAGGATTTTCAAGAGTCAGAGAGATCATTGATGAAGGCCAGAAAAAGCACAGGGCTCAGAACATTGCCTTGGGGAACTCCAGCCTGAACAGGAAGAGGAGATGAGAGAAACCCATTCAGGGCCACACGTTGACTACGACTAGAGAGGAGGTCCGCCAGCCATGCGTGGAGATTTCCATGGATACCAAAGGAGGAGTGTTTGGTGAGCATGGCGGGGTGCCAGACCGTATCGAATGCACGTGATATGTCAAGGGAGACAGCTCTAATTTCCTGTTTGGCATTGAGGACCTCCATCCATTGTTGAGAAAGCAGAAGCAGCATGTCCAGAGTAGAGTGACCAGGTCTGAAACCAAATTGATGATCAGAGATCAAGCCATTGGAGAAGAGGAAAGATTTCATATCCGAAGCAATGATGGATTCCATGACTTTGCTGATAATTGGGAGAAGGCTGATTGGTCTGTATTTGCTAGGATCTGTTTTTGCACCTTTTTTTGCAAAGCGGTGATGTTGGCTGATTTCCAAGCAGATGGCAGATGACCTTGAGCAAAAGAGAGGGTGAAGAGAACAGAGAGAGGGAGTGAAAGAGCGGAAGAACAGGATTTAGGACCCGTGGGCTGATGCCGTCAGGTCCAGTTGCAGAATCAGAGTCGAGGTTTGACAGAAACTTTTCCACCTTGTCAGGAGGAGAGGACACAGAGTCCAGGAGCAGCTGGGTACGACTGGGTACGGTGTGTACAGAGAGGGATGGGTTTGGGACACAAGATTTAGAGGCAAACACAGAGTTGAGGCATTCAGCTTTTTCACGTGCGGAGTCAGGTGTGCAGCCGTTTGAGGTGAGGGAGGGGATGGAGGGGGAACAAACACCAGAAATAGATTTGACCAGACGCCACCAGGATTTGGAAGAGGGAGACAGATAAGAGAGTTCGGTCTTGAGAACAGAGAGATGTTGTTTCCTGGCTCTCCTGAGGGTGGACACACACTTGTTTCGGGCTTTGTGAAAGAAAATGAGATTTCCTTCCGTTGGATTTGCGTTCCAGGAGACGAAGGCAAGTTGTTTCTGGGCAACAGCCTCACCACAACATTCCGTGTACCATGGACGGGAGGAAGGGTATGACAACTAAAGACGAGATGGGATAAATCTGTGCATGAGAGAGAGCAATTTATTTTGGAAGAATTCCCAGGATGAGTTGATGTCAGAGGCGGTGGAAATGGGAGACCAGTCCAGATGATTGATGGCTGCTTGAAGACCGTGCCAGTTGGCCTGAGTGAAATGCCAGACTCGTCGACGCTGAGGAGGTTCTCTGAGAATGGTCAGAGAGATGTCCACTTTAACAAGCACATGATCAGATGAGCCGATTGGAGCAGAAGAAGAGCAGCAGGCATTTTCAGGGAAATTAGTCATAACCAAGTCCAGAAGAGAAGATGCTCCGTTGACTGAGATCCGGGTCGGGAAATTGACAGATTGTGTCAGTCCCAGTGAGTCGCAGAAGTCCTTTGCTGAGGAGCCATGGCTGGTGAGAGAGGTGCCCACACCCAGCCAACTGGCATTGTGACAATTGAAGTCACCACATATAAGGAAGAGAGAGTTGGGATGGGTAGATAGAAGTTGGTCCATATTATCAGACAGCGAGATGTAGATGGAGTCATCACTGTTTGGTGGACGGTACAACACACATATGAACAAAAGATGGGAGCGAAAGGGAAGCCGTAGCCAGAGGTATTCCTGGGGGTGAGGTGGAGAGAGGGCAGTGCAGGGCGAGTGAGGAAGAGAGTTTTTTTAAATAAACATAGCAACCCCACCTCCAGGACGAGGCCCAGGTCTATCATACCGGAGGAGGGAGTAACCTGGGAGAGATACCAAGGAATCAGAGACATCATGAAGGAGGAAAGTTTCTGTTAAGCAGATAACAAGATTATACATGTACAAGATTGTAGCAATATAGTAAATACAAGATTATAGCAATGTAATAAATACAAAATTATAGCAATAAAATAAATACAAGATTATATGCAATATAATAAATACAAAATTATAGCAATATAATAAATATAAGATTATAGCAATCCAATGAATACAAGATTACAGGAATATCATAAATCCAAGATTATAGCAATAAAATAAATACAAGGTTATAGCAATATTGTAAATACAAGGTTAGAGCAATAGAATAAATACAAGATTATAGCAATATAATAAATACAACATTCTACCAATATAGTAAATACAAGATTATGGCAATATAATAAATACAAGATTATGGCATTATAATAAATACAAGATTATAGCAATATGATCATTGCAAAATTATAGCAATATAATAAATACAAGATTACAGCAATATAACAAATACAAGATTACATCAATGTAATAAATACAAGATTAGAGCAATATAATAAATACAAGATTATAAGCAATATAATAAGTACAAGATTAAAGCAATATAATAAATACAAGATTAAAGCAATATAATAAATACAAGATTAAAGCAATATAATAAATACTAAATTATAGCAATATAACAAATACAAGATTATAGCAATATAATAAATACAAGATTATAGCAATATAATAAATACAAGATGATAGCAATATAATAAATACAAGATTATAGCAATATAATAAATACAAGATTAAAGCAATATAATAAATACAAAATGATAGCAATATAATAAATACAAGATTACAGCAATATAATAAATACAAGATTATAAGCAATATAATAAATACAAGATTATAGCAATATAATAAATACAAGATTATAAGCAATATAATAAATACAAGATTATAAGCAATATAATAAATACAAGATTATAGCAATATAATAAATACAAGATTATAAGCAATATAATAAGTCCAAGATTATCGCAATATAATAAATACAAGATTAAAGCAATATAATAAATACAAGATTAAAGCAATATAATAAATACTAAATTATAGCAATATAATAAATACAAAATTACAGCAATGTAATAAATACGAGATTAAAGCAACATAATAAATACAAGATTATAGCAATATAATAAATACAAAATTATAGCAATATAATAAATACAAAATTATAGCAATATAATAAATACAGGAGTACTTACCACCTTTAGAGGCCATTTTTTATTTAAATTTAATTTTTAATTTTAGAATATTTAAATTTAGATTTAGGAACCCTGGTGTTGGGCTAGCGGCTAGGGTGCCGGCTTAGGATCCTAGGATCCTGGGTTCGAATCCCGGTCGATTGCTGAATAAACGCCAGGGGGGTTTACTCAGCCTGTCATCCTTCCGATACATACATACATTATATAATATAATAAATACAGGAGTATAGCAATATAATAAATACAAGATTATAGCAATATAATAAATACAAGATTTTAAGCAATATAATAAATGCAAGATTATAGCAATATAATAAATACAAAATTATAGCAATATAATAAATACAAAATTATAGCAATATCATAAATACAATATTATAGCAATATAATAAATACAAGATTATAGCAATATAATAAATACAAGATTATAGCAATATAATAAATACAAGATTATAGCAATATCATAAATACAAGATTATAGCAATATAATAAATACAAGATTATAAGCGATATAATAAATACAAGATTATAGTTATATAAAAATGCAAAATCATAGCAATATAATAAATACAAAATGATAGCAATATCATAAATACAAGATTATAGCAATACAGTATAGTAAATACAAGATTATAGCAATATAATAAATACAAGATTATAGCAATATAATAAATACAAGATTATAGCAAATTAGTAAATGCAAGATTATAGCAATATGATGATTACAAAATTATAGCAATATAATAAATACAAGATTATAGCAATGTCATAAATACAAGATTAAACCAATATAATAAATACAAGAATATATCAATACAATAAATACAAGGTTGAAGCAATATAATAAATACAAGATTATAGCAATCTCATGAATACAAGGTCATAGCAATATCGTAAATACGAGGTCATAGCAATTTAATAAATACAAGATTATAGCAATATAATAAATACAAGAATATAGCAATATAATAAATACAAGATTATAAGCAATATAATAAGTACAAGATTATAGCAATATAATAAATGCTAAATTAAAACAATATAATAAATACGAGATTATAGCAATATAATAAATACAAAATTAAAGCATTATAATAAATACAAGATTATAGCAATATAATAAATACAAAATTATAGCAATATAATAAATACAAGATTATAGCAATATAATAAATACAAAATTATAGCAATGTAATAAATACAAGATTATCGCAATATAATAAATACAAGATTAAAGCAATATAATAAATACAAGATTATAGCAATATAATAAATACAAGATTGAATGAATGAATGAATGATCGTTTTAAGGCCATTTTCCCCGCTAGAGCGGGGGTTAGCCTTGCGGGCCCCATGACAATCATGGTTCCCTGTTTGAGGCAATGTTTTTATGGCCAGATGCCCTTCCTGACGCCAACACTTGGTCGCCTCTTACGATGCGCAGGGATACGGTGTACCTATTCTAAACCGGGGTACACACCGGGATCATTCATCCCAGCAAGCTGGTACTCAATTTGCCGACATCGGAAGGATGACAGGCTGAGTCAACCCCCCTGGTGTTAATTTAGCTATCGACTGGGATTCGAACCCAGGATCCTAGGATCCCAAGCCAGCACCCTAACCGCTAAGCCAACACCAGGCGAACAAATACAAGATTATAGCAATATAATAAATACAAGATTATAGCAATATAATAAATACATAATTATGGCAAAATAATAAGTACAAGATTATCGCAATATAATAAATACAAGTTTAAACCAATATAATATGTACAAGATTATGGCAATATAATAAATACAAAATTATAGCAATATAATAAATACAAGATTACAGCAATATAATAAATACAAGATTACAGCAATATAATAAATACAAGATTATATGCAATATAATAAATACAAGATTATAGCAATATAATAAATACAAGATTACAGCAATATAATAAATACAAGATTTTAAGCAATATAACAGATACAAAATTATATGCAATATAATAAATAGAACATGATAGCAATATAGTAAATGCAAGATTTTAAGTAATATAATAAATGCAAGATTATAGCAATATAATAAATACAAGATTAAACCAATATAATAAATACAAAATTATAGCAATATAATAAATACAAGATTATAGCAACATAATAAATACAAGATTATAGCAATATAATAAATACAGGATTATAGCAATATAATAAATACAAGATTATAGCAATATAATAAATACAAGATTATAGCAATATAATAAATACAAGATTATAGCAATATCATAAATACAAGATTATAGCAATATAATAAATACAATATTTCAAGCAATACAATAAATACAAGATTATAAGTGATATAATAAATACAAGATTATAGTTATATACAAATGCAAAATTATAGCAATATAATAAATACAAAATGATTGCAATATCGTAAATACAAGATTATAGCAATATAATAAATACAAGATTATAGCAATGTCATAAATACAAGATTACAGCTATATAATAAATACAAGAATATATCAATACAATAAATACAAGGTTAAAGCAATATAATAAATACAAGATTATAGCAATCTAATGAATACAACGTTATAGTAATATCATAAATACGAGGTCATAGCAATTTAATAAATACAAAATTATAGCAATATAATAAATACAAGATTATAGCAATGTCATAAATACAAGATGACAGCAATATAATAAATACAAGAATATATCAATACAATAAATACAAGATTAAAGCAATATAATAAATACAAGATTATAGCAATCTAATGAATACAAGGTTGTAGCAATATCATAAATACGAGGCCATAGCAATTTAATAAATACAAGATTATAGCAATATAATAAATACAAGAATATAGCAATATAATAAATACAAGATTATATGCAATATAATAAATACAAGATTAGAGCAATATAATAAATACAAGATTACAGCAATATAATAAATACAAGATTTTAAGCAATATAACAGACACAAAATTATATGCAATATAATAAATAGAACATGATGGCAATAGAGTAAATGCAAGATTTTAAGTAATATAATAAATGCAAGATTATAGCAATATAATAAATACAAAATTATAGCAATATAATAAATACAAAATTATAGCAATATAATAAATACAAGATTATAGCAACATAATAAATACAAGATTATAGCAATATAATAAATACAAGATTATAGCAATATAATAAATACAAGATTATAGCAATATCATAAATACAAGATTATAGCAATATAATAAATACAATATTTCAAGCAATATAATAAATACAAGATGATAGTTATATACAAATGCAAAATTATAGCAATATAATAAATACAAAATGATAGCAATATCGTAAATACAAGATCATAGCAATACAGTAGAGTACATACAAAATTATAGCAATATAATAAATACAAGATTATAGCAATATAATAAATACAATATTTCAAGTGATATAATAAATACAAGATTATAGTTATATACAAATGCAAAATTATAGCAATATAATAAATACAAAATGATAGCAATATCGTAAATACAAGATCATAGCAATACAGTAGAGTACATACAAGATTATAGCAATATCATAAATACAAGATTATAGCAATATAATAAATACAATATTTCAAGCGATATAATAAATACAAGATAATAGTTATATACAAATGCAAAATTATAGCAATATAATAAATACAAAATGATAGCAATATCGTAAATACAAGATCATAGCAATACAGTAGAGTACATACAAGATTATAGCAATATAATAAATACAAGATTATAGCAATATAATAAATACAAGATTATAGCAATGTCATAAATACAAGATTACAGCAATATAATAAATACAAGAATATATCAATACAATAAATACAAGATTAAAGCAATATAATAAATACAAGATTACAGCAATCTAATGAATACAAGGTTATAGCAATATCGTAAATACGAGGTCATAGCAATTTAATAAATACAAGATTATAGCAATATAATAAATACAAGAATATATCAATACAATAAATACAAGGTTAAAGCAATATAATAAATACAAGATGATAGCAATCTAATGAATACAAGGTTATAGCAATATCGTAAATATGAGGTCATAGCAATTTAATAAATACAAGATTATAGCAATATGATCATTACAAAATTCTAGCAATATAATACATACAAGATTATAGCAACATAACTTTTGCCTCAAATTAGAATGAATATTTCTGATTTACTGCTAATCACAATTCAGGAGTAAAATATGATCAATGAGATTGTATTTTGTACAAACCTCGAAGGGACGTCTGCAAAAATCTTATCGGCAACAAAATCACATATATGTATATAATATATGTATATAAATGTTTATATATACAGTATATTCATTTAATATATATAAAACGTAATATACATATAATATATATAAATATGTAATATATAAATATATATAAATATGTAAAAGTGTGTATAAATATAGCAAAAAAATTATTTATATATATATATATATATATACAGACTTGGCATTTAATATGGAATATTTTTTTGTGGGGGTGAACTTACTTTTCAAGATGTCTTAGAACCAAAAGTTCATTGGAATTATTTTGAAATTATTCTAGATTTTGTTAATGTGACCTTTAAAAGAAACAAAAACCACATTTGACATTTCGAAACAAATAAATTGATCCTTGAAAGTGATGTAAACTGACATCGAACTCAATTCATGGACAGTACTGTGTTAAACTTCTGTACGTTTTCCAGAAGTATCTCTTTATTTTGCACATCAGCCAAATTTTTTTTCACAAAAACAAAAGTTAAATTACGACTGGGATTACGGACAGTAAAATTACAGTTCAGTACTTCGTGTAACCCCCACGAGCATTCAGCAGAGCACGTACACGTTGCTCGCTGTTCACGAGATTTGCCAAGGTTTGGACAGGAATCGCTTGCCGTGCAGTGACAATAGCCTGCTGCAATTCACGCACAGAGGTCGGCTGCTGGTCCAAGTGGTCGATTTGACGCGTTAATGCTGCCCACAAGTTCTCTATCGGATTCATATCCGGGGACATGGCAGGCCACTCCATATGCTCTACACCACGGTCAGCAAGAAAGTGTTGGATCATGCGAGCACGATGAGGCCGTGCATTGTCATCTTGGAAGCCAAAGTTTCCTCGAAAGGCTGCACGGGCAAATGGAAGCAATGTTTCTTCCAGAATGGCCCTGTACTTGAACTGGTTCAAGTTTCAATTCAGAACAACCAGGTCAGTTTTTCCCCCTGCATGAAAAGCAGCCCAAACGGTCACCCCACCACCTCCAGCTTGGACTCTTGGCACTATACAATCTTTGTTGTAGGCTTCATGCACTTGTCTGCGCACTCGGACGCGGCCATCTTGACGATAGACCAGAAATCTAGACTCGTCACTGAAGATCACGTGATTCCAGTGTCCTGGCTGCCGTTGGCGGTGCTCTCTGGCCCACTGCAATCGGCGCTGGCGGTGTTGTCTGGTCAGGCGTGGCTTTCTCAGGGGACGCCTGGCATGATAGCCTGCTTGAACCAGTCGTTGGTTGACTAGCCTTCTGGATTCAGGCACTTTTGTCAGTTGCTGCCACTCAGCCCTAAGCCGATTAGCTGACTTGGTACGGCCATTGCGGACTAACCGGTGCAGCTGGCGATCATCCCTCCTTGTGGTTCTGCGGGGACGTCCTGGCCTCGGTATTGGAGTAGGGACACCCCTCTGAGCATTTCGCTTCAGGATCGTTGACACCTGACCTTGAGTGATGCCATACTGCCGAGCAATAGCACGCTGTTTCATGCCGTAATTTCGTAAAGCCACCACTCCATGACAAACAGCATTGTCGAGTTGACGGACCATCTCCAGAGGAAGCGGCAATAACTTTTGGAGACGTGCAGCAGTTGTTTTCCACTAATACAGAACGCAACAATCCTTGTATACCCGACTGTGAAGCCAATCATCAAATGCACCTGTCCGTACATTTTGCCATGCCACCTGTGATATAATCCTGTTGTTGACTTCTTGCTGTGACAGACAATCAGTGACATGGTTCTTTTAACAAATAAATCACCAAAGTGTAAAAGAAACTCACCAGATTGATATACTGAGTGAAGAAAGTAAACCCAAGTCAAGAAAAAAAAAAATATTCCATATTAAATGCCAAGTCTGTATATATATACATATATATATATATATATATATATATATATATATATATATATATATTTAGGAACTTACCCTGTATGCAGGAACCTACAAAATTATAGGACTTAAATCATGGACTGGACTTAAATCGAACATTTCCATCAGATTATATATATAAATATGTACAAATATACAGGGTAGGTTCCTAAATTTTGTTTCCTATTCTGGATGTAAAAAATTTTTAAACAACTAATGGACAAGCAAGTATTGAGTTCGCACCATCTTTTTATCCAACTCAAATAATTAGTATTTCCACTATTTTATTTCAGGTGTCTCCAGTGTATCAAGTAACGAGTTTTAGCTCTTTCACGAGCCTCGATCTTGTATACAAAACAAAAAAAAGCCAAAATAAATAAATAAATAAAACCCCGAGAAATGTGCGAAAAATGTTTGACTGTGGCCATGTTGCGGCGAACGTGGACTTAAGTCGAACATCGGACATTCTGATACCCACCAATGGTGCACATGTGAATATCTAGTGACATATCAAAATCTTTTGGAATTGGGCTACAAGATTTTACAAACTGCATGCTGGTGTGTCTTCTAATATATATATATTTTTAAATTAACATTCAAAACAAGAAAGACAGGTCAGGTACAATATATATATATATATATATAAACGTTTGCATTTCTCAGGCGACTGTAAGTATCTCGTTTAGGAATACATTTGAACGCACCAGGTATATACGCAGCATATCCTCAATATACCCGTTTTTTTGGGTCGACTTTTAATGACACGAGCTCAGTCGGCACCTCTTACCGTGATCCGTTGCTTCTCCATTACTATCTCAATCTCGTATCTGACCGTCGAGCTAACCTATCTGTGCAAGTCAAGGCTCGTTGAATCGAAAGGAAGACAATTTCGCTGATAAAATCGATAACCGTCTGTGGTAATATCCGCAATCTATTGCGCAATGAAGGTTACATCACTGCGTAAACGGCGCTCTGCACCGATTGCTTTCAATCTAGAAGAGAATTTTAGGTGAAGGCTTATTAAGGTGTTTGGTGCTTGCGGGGTTTTGTGTTTTCCTGAATTATGGATATCAAATCTCGTTTAAGAGATGTCATTGTAATCCTGTGCAATATGCAATAGTAGGCTATATATACAGTGCATGCGGAGAATAATTTTTACGATTTTGGTTTCATTTAAAATAATCATATTAATACAAATGCGTTCCAGGATAATGGGATTTGATATGCACTCCTTACAGATATCTCTAAACTACAGCCCACCTCATGGGCTAGATGGGATATGATCATCAATATTTACTCAATCCACTTGGTCAGAATTATGTAATGATTGATTATAATAGTTCCACAAAGGAAAATATCATGAAACCAATACACTTTAAGATGTTTTCTTTATGATGGTGTATTCCTCGAGGTCTGTGTTCACCAAATATGCCACTTCATTAATGATCCCAATTAATCATACATTGTGGGGTCAACCGTGTGAGGTTAGGTCGTTAGCCCCAAGTCTTCCACATACCTGATGGCTGGGCCTGACATTCAACTGGAACTGATTTGGTTCGAAGTTTGTAATTTGTTAGGATGCCAGTGGTAACTCGTCTCCTCTTCGCAAAATAATCTGTGGGACCTTTATCGTCCACCGACTAATGCTAATAAATGGGACACTCGGCTTAACATCCTTCTGAGGGACGGCGCAATTTCTGAGGCAACACCCGGCCTGCGAAGCACCTATCCGGCAGTTTATATTTGGATTGGGAATCAAACGCAGATTAGACAGCTCAAAGGTAAGTGCGCTACCTCTACACCATCCTGTCGGGTCGCCATAATTCCAATAATGTCTGTATACGTATATATTACCCTGTTATCCATCCAATGTCTGTATATATTGCCCTATTATCCGTCCAATATTGTGTGCATATATTACCCTATTGTCCATCAAATGTGTGTATATATTACCCATTTATCCATCCAATAATGTGTATATATTACCCTATTATCCATCCAATATTGTGTGTATATATTACCCATTAATCCATCCAATAATGTGTATATATTACCCTATTATCCATCCAATATCTGTATATATTACCCTATTATCCATCCAATAATGTGTATATATTACCCTATTATCCATCCAATATTGTGTGTATATATTACCCTATTATCCATCCAATATTGTGTGTATATATTACCCATTAATCCATCCAATAATGTGTATATATTACCCTATTATCCATCCAATATTGTGTGTATATATTACCCTATTATCCATCCAATATTGTGTGTATATATTACCCATTAATCCATCCAATATTGTGTGTATATATTACCCTATTATCCATCCAATATTGTGTGTATATATTACCCATTAATCCATCCAATAATGTGTATATATTACCCATTTATCCATCCAATAATATGTATATATTACCCTATTATCCATCCAATATTGTGTGTATATATTACCCTATTATCCATCCAATAATGTGTATATGTTACCCATTTATCCATCCAATAATGTGTATATATTACCCTATTATCCATCCAATATCTGTATATATTACCCTATTATCCATCCAATATTGCGTGTATATATTACCCTATTATCCATCCAATATTGTGTGTATATATTACCCTATTATCCATCCAATATTGTGTATATATATTAACCCTATTATCCATCCAATGTGTGTGTATATTACCCTATTATCCATCCAATAATTATTGGGTAATATACATTATAATGTGTACAGGGTAATATACATTATAATGTGTATATGTTACCCATTTATCCATCCAATAATGTGTATATATTACCCTATTATCCGTCCAATGTGTGCATATTACCCGATTGTCCATCCAATATCTGTATATATTACCCTACTATCCATCCAATATCTGTATATATTACCCGATTGTCCATCAAATGTGTGTATATATTACCCATTTATCCATCCAATAATGTGTATATATTACCCTATTATCCGTCCAATGTGTGCATATTACCCGATTGTCCATCCAATATCTGTATATATTACCCTATTATCCATCCAATATCTGTATATATTACCCTATTATCCATCCAATATTGTGTGTATATATTACCCTATTATCCATCCAATATTGTGTGTCTATATTACCCTATTATCCATCCAATATTGTGTGTATATATTACCCTATTATCCATCCAATATTGTGTGTATATATTACCCTATTATCCATCCAATATTGTGTGTATATATTAACCCTATTATCCATCCAATGTGTGTGTATAGTACCCTATTATCCATCCAATGTGTGGGTATAGTACCCTATTATCCATCCAATATTGTGTGTATATATTAACCCTATTATCCATCCAATGTGTGTCTATAGTACCCTATTATCCATCCAATGTATGTAGAGTACCCTATTATCCATCCAAAGTATATATATATATATATTACCCTATTATCCATGCAATATGTGTGTATTTATTACACTATTATCCATCAAATGTGTGTATTTATTACCCTATTATCCATCCATTGTGTATATATATATATTACCCTATTATCCATGCAATATGTGTGTATTTATTACCCTATTATCCATCCATTGTGTATATATATATATTACCCTATTATCCATGCAATATGTGTGTATTTATTACACTATTATCCATCAAATGTGTGTATTTATTACCCTATTATCCATCCATTGTGTATATATATATATATATATATATGTTACTCTTATCCATTCAATGTGTGCACCTGTCTCAATCATCCAGATGGTATAGTGCCCAATTCTTCAAACATTTATCAGCCCTCATAGGACATGAAGCTTTACGATATTTCAGTCATGTTTGCAGACCTACACTAATCTCTGTGAGGCTTTGCTCTATTATGTCTAAATCTTTCTGCAAACAAGTCACACGCCTGGAAGCTCAGTAATTAACCTCGTTCCTCAGGTTGGTGTGTTCTTCTGAGACCCAACCATCTTGGTTACATGCGCAATCCACATGGAATCAGAAACACGACCATTATCCGAAGGTGAGATCTCTACAGAACGTTAACACATCGCTCAACCCAAAAGGCAAAACTATACCTGGCCATAAGAGGCCATTGTCAAAACTCAAGTAGACACATAAACTTTCAGACTGTATGGTGCAAGACTAATGCAAACTCATAACTAAGCAAGCATCATCACAGATGGACAAGAGAAAAGATGTATATGATGTGGGACAGGTTACCACTTAATGCAATGTAATGTTTGCTGTGTAGTTTATTCTAATGCAAGAGACAAGCTAATGCATGGGGATAAAGTTCTTCTTGGCGCACAAAGTAGTAACTGTCTTCAGCCCCTCGGGGTAAACAGTGCTGTTAGGGTCGCCAAACTGCCTCCCTTACAAATCAGTTGTGCTATATCTTGTGCTATGCACTATTGTCGGATTTTATTATATTTTATTCTCACATACTTGTGGAGGTAATGTAATGGGTGCCCAGAGTCTATTATGATCTGTGGAACCACTCAATAAGTGGTTCTCTGTCGTCACCATATACATATTGCAGGGGAACCCAAACAGGAGCAATTTTTTTTCTTCTGAAAACCATTGAAAATCATTAATCACGGTCTAATTTGAAGGGTAGTTGTTTTGGGAAAAATTTTGCCAATCAGAAAGTGTCGAAATAGCTCTGGTTCGATTTTGCTTGTGACGTCACCTAATGATCTCATCTTGATCCAAATGGTGGCTTTACATAGAGAACTGTGCCTGTTGACCTCAGATTCTGATATTGATTCCACCGTCATTAGAAACTCTGAAGGTTCTTAGCATGTTGAAACTGATCAGTGGGATTTTGAAGAACCTATTGGAGACAAAATTTGTGATGGACACGCTTTCGGGGGAATTGTAGAGCCGTATAGTTTCAAGCCTCATGCGAGCAATTCAGACAAAGATGGTGTTCGTGAAGAGGCGGTGTTGGTAGTGCAAATGAAAATGCCGGTCGCATGTTCACTACAGATTGGTAGGTTTTTTTTCCGTTTAATTGACAGTTTATCAGGGATTTTGTATTCATTGATAAATCAGTTATATTACTTCAGAAGAAATACAGCACGGACACCGCTCAGGCACACGGACACCGCTCAGGCACACGGACACTGCACAGGCACATGGACACGGCGCAATTACACGGACACCACCCAGGCACACCGTTGATGGGGGGATTGTGGGATGGTGAGGGAGGAGGGTGTGGGATGGTGGTGGGTATTGTGTGGGTGATTGTTTATGGGGGATTGTGGAGGGGTAGTGGAGGGGATGGGTTTGGGGTGGTGTAAGATAACTGCTGTATGGTGGTGTAAGATAACTGGATGGGTTTGGGGTGGTGAAAGATAACTGCTGTATTCATCAGGCCTGCTGTGGCGTACTTTCGTGAAATCTCGCACAATCCTGCTCAAGTCGCAAGAGTATTTATAGTATTTCACAAAACCAAGCACACACATGGAACAGGAACAGCATTACATTACACCTCGTCTCTTTCCGAATGAAAATCTATTTAAAGATTAAGTTTGTCCACATGTTCGTGTGGGATGGTCGTGGGTGTTGTTAGCTCGGGTTTTTGAGCTCTTCAGATGCGTATGGCAAGGTGGCGGCGATGTTAGCCAGCACACCTAGCAAGATGAGATCGGTCGCCGGCAAGCCAACGCAGGTGTTCGATTCACCATTCAAATCACCTGTGTCCATATGCTGGAAGCTTGGCAGAGATTGCGTAACAGTTTTGAGCGACGGCTGTTTCTTCTGCTTAATCATGGGGATGGCATCCTTTCTCAATCGTGGCAGATAACCACAAGATCTAGTCATCTCTGTTGTTTCATAACAGTGCTCTGTAAAATCTTTGGACCACAAAACCGAGCATCTTGTAGCCACGATCCACACTCTGATATTTCGGACAAACCTCATTCAATTTCTGGCAACCTCGGATCTTTCAGCCATTGGTGAAGCATGATGCCGTCTCAGTTTGTACTAATACAACCACGAAGGACGCATCGACCCGGCATATTTGTAGAAATTTGAAAATTATTCGCCGTTTGAGTTAAATCGTTCCTTAATGTTACCCCATATACAATACGGAAGTGGCGGTCGCTTTTACTATGTCATGTCATGGATAATCTTGAAGAAGAAGATTTCGTCTTGTAATTGCAAAATGATCTTCTTTATAAATCAGAAATTGGAAAAAGGCATCATATCTATTTTCTAGGGTAGAAGGGATAGATTAGCATTGAGGTGGTCTGGGCGTTTGAGTTTCCCTTTAAGTACTCAATGTTAATTACATCATCAGAATAGAGGAAGCAGCTAGAGATTTGTAACCTAAAAGGGGCGACCTTGATAGTGCAGATGAAAGGGGTGGTGGAGGTATAGTGCCTTATGCGAGAATGGCATCCAAGTGGCACTCAGATCTTTTCAGTCTGAGATTTATGCCTTTATTGTCACAAATAAATGAAAGCAGAGATCCCGATCCAAAGGGTTAAATCTGGATCGACGGCTCTGCTTTCATTTATTTGTGACATTAAGACATAAATCTCGCTCGGTCTGCAAATACCTGAGTGCCACACGGACGCCATCCTATTTTTGGAGGTGATGTGTCGACATAATTTATGTGCATGACGTCAGTGTCATGTCACATTTAGGGCCAGTTCCTAAAATACCATCTTTCTATTTCAGATGATCAGAATTTTCTGGGGCTCTGAATGTTCTTTTTCTAATTTTGTGGGGCTCTATGAGCCTGCATAGTTTGAAGCTTGACTGTTTGTATGTTTTTGTCAAGTTAATTGTTCTTTGGAAATATTTTTGATTTGTTCTCCAAGGATGCAAAGATTAGGAGTACCAGCAGTTTTCTTTTTTATTTTTTTCTGAATTTTTGGAGAGCTCACAGAAATGTCAACCGAATCCAGCACTTCTTTAAAAACGTTAAAACGTACTGATGCGTTGAAAGAAGTCCTTTCACAAGTGGTGAATTTGTCAATCTGATTCATTTCAGGCCCTTTAATCATCTTTAGTTCTATGCTCTGCTAGAAGGAATCAAAGCAAAAACGATTCTGATGTTCTTTATTTCAACAATGTCAGACGGCTGAGTCGAGGTGCAGTTTTACAGCAAATTGTTGATTTGCTGCAACTAATTTGTGACTTTTGACAGAAAAAGGAAAGAAGGATGTGCTGGAGAAATTGGAAAAAGAAAAATCAAACATGACCGTGTGGGCTTTTCCTTCCTGGATTATCTGACATGGCATTTGAATGATCTGAACCTGCATGGCAAGAACAGAATCATCTTGTAGACTCTGCCAGAATATGAGGGGTGCTGGCTTCACTCATTTCATCTTGCTTTCTGATCAACAAATTAATAAATTATGCTTTTTAAAATCGATGACCTGTGCGTGAGTTTTCTTTGTGAGTTAAAACAAAGACTTGCCATCAGATTCAGCAATTTTGGAAATATGAAAGTGGATTTTGATTTCCTGAGAGATCCATTCCAGTTAGATCTTTCTGGGCCGTTGGATTTGCTGTCAGTTTTGGAGGTTGATCATGCCACTTTTGAGATGGAACTGATCGATCCTCAAGAAAGCTATTCTTGTTTTGGTAGGAGGGATGAGTCAATAGAATTATGGCAGAAAATCTTTTCACATCCTCATGATGTGCACAGACCTGGCGCCAGTTTGCTATCAATACTTGCTTCAACCTATTTGCGTGAAATGACATTTTCTGCATTTAATCTGCTGAAGACAAAACTAAGGAACACAACTGCTCATATGAAACTGAAATCTCCATTGAGAATTGCAGTTTGTCAATAATTTGAACCTAATTACTCATTTGGTAATTGAAAGACCACCTTGATTTCCCATTGGATTTGTTCATAAACCATCACTCCTTATTCTTAAATTACCACCTTCATTGTATTTTTGTTCAAAGATTACAATAAAACCACAAGTAGTCTTGTTTTAGTTTATCGACATACAGGCCTAAGGTACCGAAGAGTGTAGATTTTGAATTTCGATATCTAATTATTGCATTTCTAATCGCGGCACCATTATTCGATTCTCAAATGATGTCAATGCAGCATTGTGCTTTTAAAAGATGAAAAACTAAAAAAATACAGCCACGTTTGTCTCAGAATTATTTTCTGTGATATCATTCCTGGTGTGTAATAATAATAACAATGATATAAATAATGATATAAATAATAATAATACAGTATAAATCAAATCCTTCCTCTTCTCCAATGGCTTGATCTCTGATCATCAATTTGGTTTCAGACCAGGTCACTCTACTCTGGACATGCTGCTTCTGCTGTCGCAACAATGGATGGAGGTCCTCAATGCCAAACAGGAAATCAGAGCTGTCTCCGTTGCAATATCACGTGCCTTCGATACGGTCTGGCACCCCGCTCTCCTCACCAAACTCTCCTCCTATGGTATCCATGGAAATCTCCACGCATGGCTTGCGGTCTTCCTCTCTGGTCGTAGTCAACATGTGACCCTGAATGGATTTCTCTCATCTCCCCTTCTGTTCAGGCTGGAGTTCTCCAAAGCAATGTTCTGGGTCCTGTGCTTTTTCTGGTCTTCATCAATGATCTCTCCAGGGGTCGAATTACTCTGTAGTCATCTCTGTAGCTGAACATTGCACAGCAATGTTTGCCTTTGATGACTTCAATTTTTTTGGGGCACCAAGGCATTTTCTTTTGGGTTTGGGGGGCACCAAGGCATTTTCTTTTGGGTTTGGGGGGCACCAAGGCAATCTAGAATTCTTCTTGTGGGCACAAAGGCAAAGTGTGTCGGTAACTTAAACAGGCAGGGAAATGTTACTGACAGAACAAGTAAATCAACTTAAACTTTTTAATAATGTATTTTTAGAATATAAACAGTTTCAGAAAACTCAACTCAACTCAGAACTGCATTGTCATCATGGCCATGTAACAAAGTTTAACCTTTGTTTGACAGAACAAGTAAATCAACTTAAACTTTTTAATAATGTATTTTTAGAATTTGAATCTCAATAACAGTTTCAGATTTGATTTCTCTCAAAACTCAACTCAACTCAGTCAGAACTGCATTGTCATCATGTCCATGTAACAAAGTTTAACTTTTGTTTGACAGTGTTGAACTTTTTTCATCATCATCATCAGACATCATCTTTACTCAATACTGACTCAGTCTTGAGTCAGGTATACATGATTACAATTCAATCACCCTTGGGGGAGAGGGGTGTAGTATCAGGCCTACGTCCAAATGCACTCATAGAATGCCACCTGGCAACGCTACGTGTAGGATCAAAGTCGTCGGGGTCGGGCCCTTCTGTGCTGATGCGCAGAAGGTGTTCCTGCATACCCAACCCCAGTTTTAGCCTCCAATCCCCAAGAATACGCTTCACTGCTGAGAACTGCCTCTCTACATGTGATGTGGTCACTGGGCACACAAGGCAGATCTGCACCAGATGAAGTATATTAGGGTATTTGTGGCCCTTTTCTGTCAGAATGGTCTTCCATAGACCTAGAAAATTGGACTCCTCTCCATGATTTCTGCTGATGTCAAGCTTCAAGGACAGCCATTCTCTTTGTATTTGACTTGGATCACAACCATTTCTTTCAATGATTTGCGGAAAGTGATTGCTAAGGTAAGTGACTTTGGCATTGCCATAGGCAGCAAGGGTGTCCTTGCCCTTTGGCTTGTTGCTGGGGTCAAACACCTCAAAAGCAATCAGGACCTCATTCTCATAGAACTCGTTAAATCTCTGAATTGAAAAGTGTTGAACACAAGCCAAACTTTCGAGTCGATCGTATGACAGAAATTGAAGAGGTCTCGTGTAAATTCGAAAACGAGGTTAGAAGCGCGAACAATTCCACTACGTCATCGGCTATGACGTACGCGGAAATACCCTCCGACAGCCAATGAAAAACCTGCATTTCTTGGAGATCCCTACAGCCTCTCGTAGACACGTGCGCACAGGTACAGCGGCAGATGTACACCACCGCTGACTTTGCGGGATTGTAACATACCTATAGTCGGGACGGAAGCAATCGGAAGGCCGTCCCAACCATGAGTATTACCCCCGCTAATACAGCGCGATTGGTAGGCAACGACGTGGGTGTGCAAACATCGGCAATAATAGCCACGCTGTAATATATGCGCTCATGGAATGAAATGAGGAATGAAAGAGTGAAGGTGAGCAGAGAGCCGAGATTTTGGCAGTTTAACCATCAGAGGCTTGCTGGCAGATCTTGTGCGACCTGTAGGAATATTTGGGGGACAGAGCACAGAGAGAGCTGGGGGAGCAAGGCCGGAGAGGAGTCGGTAGAAGACAGAAAGACCACCTACCTGCCTGCGGTGAGTGAGTGAAAGGCCCTCAGAGATAGCTTCATCGCGGGAGATTCCAATGATTCTGAAAGCTTTGGTTTCAACAGCGTGAAGCCGAGCTAGGTGTGAGGCAGGAGCACCAGCCCATAGGGGAGAACAGTATTCCATTGAGCTGCGGGTGAAAGCCTTGTATGTGGTGAGGAGCTCAGGTGTGCCTAGGAATGACTTCGCACGACGGAGGATGCCCAGTCGGTGACTGGCTTTGCAGGCCAGCTTGGAAATGTGGTTTTCCCAAGAAAGATCATGGCAGATAGCGAGACCCAAAAGCTTGAGCGACAGAACTTCTTGGAGAGGATTGTTGAGAAAGTAGATGGGAGGGTTGTCCAGTCGATCTTTTCGGAGAGATATAGTAAGAGTGTGAGATTTGTCAGGATTGAAAGACATGTTCCACTTGTTTGACCAGTCTGTGATTTTGTCCAGGTCTTCAGAGAGTGAGGAGGCTGCAGACTGCCGATCTGAGGGAAGAGGAATGGAGCGGCAGAGAGTGGAGTCATCAGCAAAGAGATAGAGAGGATTTTCCAGAGAGTCGGAGAGATCATTGATAAAGACCAGAAAAAGCACAGGGCCCAGCACACTGCCTTGGGGAACTCCAGCCTGAACAGGAAGGGGAGCTGAGAGAAATCCATTCAGGGCCACACGTTGACTACGACCATAGAGGAAGTCCGCAAGCCATGCATGGAGATTTCCATGGATACCATAGGAGTAGAGTTTGGTGAGCAGAGCTGGGTGCCAGAACGTATCGAAGGCACGTGATATGTCGAGGGAGACAGCTCTGATTTCCTGTTTGGCATTGAGGACCTCCATCCATTGTTGAGACAGGAGAAGCAGCATGTCCAGAGTAGAGTGACCTGGTCTGAATCCAAATTGATGATCAGAGATCAAGCCATTGGAGAAGAGGAAAGATTTCATATCCGAAGCAATGATGGATTCCATGACTTTGCTGATAATTGGGAGCAGGCTGATTGGTCTGTAGTTAAAAGGATCTGTTTTTGCACCTTTTTTGTGTAAAGCGGTAATGTTTGCTGATTTCCAGGATGCTGGCAGATGACCTTGAGCAAAAGATAGGGTGAAAAGAACAGAGAGAGGGTGAGATAGAGCGGCAGAGCAGGATTTTAGGACCCGTGGGCTGATGCCGTCTGGTCCAGTTGCAGAATCAGAGTCGAGGTTAGACAAAAACTCCTCCACCTTGTCAGGAGAGAAGGACACAGAGTCCAGGAGCAGTTGGGTTCGACTGGGAAAGGTGGGAACAGAGAGAGATGGGTTTGGGACTAAAGATTTTGAGGCAAACGCAGAGTTGAGGCATTCGGCTTTGTCACGTGCGATGTCAACTGTGTGGCCATTTGAGGTAAGGGAGGGGATGGAGGGGGAACAAACACCAGAAACGGATTTGACCAGACGCCACCAGGATTTGGAGGAAGGAGACAGGTTTGAGAGTTCGTTCTTGAGTGAGGAGAGATAGTGCTTCCTGGCACTCCTGAGGGTAAACACACACTTGTTCCGAGCTTGGTGGAAGGAACTGAGATTGCCCTCAGTTGGATTAGCCTTCCAAGAGGCGAAGGCAAGTTGTTTCAGGGCAACTGCCTCACCACAAGATTCGGTGTACCATGGACGGGAGGAAGGGTAAGACAACTGAAGACGAGATGGGATAAATCTGTGCATGAGAGAGATCAGTTTGCTTTGGAAGAATTCCCAGGAAGAATTGATGTCAGAGGCAGTGGAGATGGGAGACCAATCCAGACGATTGATGGCTGCTTGAAGCCCATCCCAGTCGGCCTGAGTGAAATGCCAGACTCTTCGACGCTGAGGAGGCTCTCTGAGAATGGCCAGAGAGATGTCCACTTTGACAAGCACATGATCAGAAGAACCGATTGGAGCAGAAGAAGAGCAGCAGACATTAGCAGGGAAGTTTGTCATAACGGAGTCTAGAAGAGAAGAGAGTTGGTTCAATCAAATTGGGAGAGACCTTTTCTGAGCTTAGAGTTCTGCTGACTTGCCTATGCAGAGCATCGCAGTGTAGCCATTGGCTTCTGTAGCGGCCATTTGTCTATTTTAAAATTTCCCGCCTGAATTGAACCCAACGGTCCTTGCATCTGCAATTTATAAACTCCATCACTTTCTCAAAAGGAGGCAAAAATTATGTGCTTTTTACTTTTGGAACATGGCGGTCTCTGTTTAAGTTCACAGAGAACACCCTGATTTGTAGCCATCTTTTTGGTTTAAAAGGAATACGAAAGGATAAATCGGAGAGATCAATAAAACAAGCCACCCACGAAGTAATGGGCAAGACAATCATATTAAGAGAAATATTTAAATGGGTATAAATGCCTAGTTTTGTCATGCAGGAGCCACGGAGTTACAGCACTGCTTACCAGATATTTCAGGAGCAGCGCCTTCAAAAAGGTGAAGGTTTCGATGACAAAATCAAAGAGCTGAACTTGAAAGCATTTGATGAAGTCAAGAAGAAATCTGTGAAAGGCACAAACAAGGTAATAGTTCTGAAGGCTGACAGGAGGTTGTTTGTCACCGTGATACTCATTGCACAGAACCGAAAGCTTGACATGCATGATGTGTTTTATCACCCTCTTGGGCCGTTATACCACCGTCCCTGGAAAGTGTTGATGGAACTCTTAAGAAAAGCAATAGAGCTGCATTTGCTGAAAATCCAGAAACTATGGTGGCCCCTGCAGAAGATTTTCCTGAACAATGTGCCACTCTGTTTGATGCTATGGCTCTCATATAGAAGCTGCATGGAGAAAATCATACTTTCAAAGAGCTCCCTGATCATATCTTTGAGTGATCCCTGCATGCTGCTCAGGGAAGTGATTGTGTTGATGTGATCTTTGATGTCTACAGGGATCAGTCCACCAAATCTGCTGAATGTGTGAGCGGAGAGTCACAGGAAGGTGTCACATTCAACAGAACGAGACCTGGTCACAAGATATAAAATTGGACATGCTTGCTGGCATAGTGATACAAAAAAAAGGACACCACGTTTCTGGTAGAATAGTGACAAGGAAGAACGAAAATGGAGAAGTTTGGTGACCAAACAATGTTCGTAACATTTCAGGAAAAGTGCTTCAGGATTACCAGGGAGAAGTGAGAGGAAGGAGTTCCAGGCTATCAGATCCAGCCATGAGGAAGCAGGCACTTGTTTGTTTCTACATGCACAACATGTTGCTGCAGAGAATTACCGTCCCGCTTTTGCTCCTCAATAAGCAGTTACAGTGAGATAGTCCCGCTTTCGTACCTCAATAAGCACGTACAGTGAGTTAGTCCCACTTTCGCTCCTCACGAAGCACGTACAGTGAAATCATCCCGCTTTCACTCCTCACAAAGCACATATAGTGAGAGAGTCCCACTTTACTCCCATGCTCTTCTAGCCAAATAAAGCTGCATAAAGTAACCTATCTGAGCAACACAACACAACAACAGGCATTTTAAGGCCATTTTCACTGCGAGAGTGGGGGTTAGCCTTGCGGTCCACATGACAATCTTCTCCATTTTGCCCTATTTTCTGCATCTCTCCTTGTTAACCCCCTTGCCCGTATTTCTTCTTCGACCATTTTTAGCCAAGTCTTTCTCGGTCTTCCCTGTCCTCTACTTCCTTCTACATTCATTTCCATCACTCTTCTCAACCAGTCACTGTCATCCTTCCTCAACACATGACCAAACCATCTCAAACTGTTTCTCTTCACAGCATCCATCACAGGCTCTATTCCCATCATCTTTCGCAATTCATCATTTGTCTTCCCCTCTCTCAACGATACTCCGCACATCCACCAGACCATTCACATTTCCACCCTTTCCAGCCTTCGTTGCTGCTCTACATTAATTACCCATGTCTCGCTCCCATAAATCATAACACTTCTCACACATGCAGCATACACCTTTCCCTTCAGCTTCAACGACACTCCCCTCCTCGTCAGCACGCCACTCAGTTCCTGAAACTTCTTCCATGCACATCTCACTCCAGCAACCATTGCCGAGTCTGATCCACCTTCTCCATTCAGCATTTCTCCTAGGTAGCAAAATGTTTTCACACCTTCCAGATTCACGCCGTCTCCAAGATCCAACTCAACATTTCCTCCATCTGCAGCTCCCTCTGTGCACATCTTACACTTGAATGTAGCTACCACACTGGTTAATGACCCTCTCAGACCACTACATTTTTGATGAACCCACTCAGCGCACATTGTACATTGAATGGATTTCACTCCAACACCCTTTCTGCACACAGCACATGGCCAGAGTGGCCAGACGGAAGCCAAACAGTTCAATCTTGGTTTCATCAGACCACAGAATCTTGTTTCTCACAGTCTGAGAGTCCTTTCGGTGATTTTTTGCAAACTCCAAGCGGGCTTTCATGTGTCTTTCACTGAGGAGAGGCTTCCGTCTGGCACTCTGCCATAAAGCCCAGATCGGTGGAGTGTTGCAGTGATGGTTGTCCTTCTGGAAGTTTCTCCCATCTCCACATAGGATTTATGGAGCTCAGCCAGAGGGACCATCGGGTTCTTGGGCACCACTCTTACCAAGGCCCTTCTCCCCCGATTGCTCAGTTTGGCCGGGCGACCAGCTCTAGGAAGAGCCCTGGTTGTTCCAAACTTCTTCCATTTAAGAATTATGGAGGCCACTGAGCTCTTGTGAACCTTCAATGCAGCAGAGATTTTTTTGTAGGCTTCCCCAGATCTGTGCCTCGACACAATTCTGTCTCTGAGCTCTGCAGGCAGTTCCTTCGACCTCATGGCTTGGTTTTTTCTCTGATATGCATTGTCAGCTGTGAGACCTTATATAAACAGGTGTGTGCCTTTCCAAATCATGTCCAATCAATTGAATTTACCACAGGTGGACTCCAATCAAGGTGTAGAAACATCTCAAAGATGATCAAGATAAATGGGAGGCGCCTGAGCTAAATTTCAAGTGTCATAGCAAAGGGTATGAATACTTATGTCAATGTGATATTTCAGTTTTTTCTTTTTAATAAATGTGCAAAACTTTCTAAAATCCTGTTTTCTCTTTGTAATTATGGGGTATTGAGTGTAGATTGATGAGGGAAAAAATGAATTTAAACGATTTCAGCATTAGGCTGCAACATAACAAAATGTGAAAAAAGTGAAGGGGTCTGAATACTTTCTGAATGCACTGTAGGTCTTAAAGTCGTTGTGACAGTCTCTATTGCTAATGCACAGAGAGTGATGGAAATGTTAACATTAATCTCTATTACGAATTGTGTCGTTATTCAACAGTAATATCTAGATGCTGATAAACTCGCAGTAAATGGTCAAGGTTTCTCAAAATGTCATTGTATATTATGTGAATGATATATAATGAATTATATGAGGCGTTAGCGTCAAGTCCACATCTGATTGCCAAAATAATTGCCACACATTACCAAAATGCTGGTTAATTTGAGAGTCTTTACAATAATTTCAATTTAATTGATCTAACATTCGCTCTTTCATCTTCTCACTGTCGTACATCTTCTTCTCACTTGAATAGTATTTTACAAACTTTTATTTGAACTATAAAATTAACAGTCAGAAGAGAAATTTGGTGTGAATAATGTTTTTATGCCTCCACCTGTAAATGTGGCCGGAGGCATTATGTTTTCGGGTTATCCATCCGTCCGTACGGGCTAAACCTCGTTTTTCTCAGCAAACACATGTCCGATTGAGACAAACTTTTCAGGGTAGGATTGATACCCATGCAGAATGTGTTTACGATAATTGTGACGTCATAGGTCACGTTGTATGGCAACCATCTTGGATTAAACGAAAGAAAAAAAAATTATTTCTCATAAACCGCTGAATGGAAATTTTTTAACTTAGTACATTGTCACGTACTCCCAATGCGGAACAAAAGAATGTTAATGCATCGGTGAAGTGAAGTAAACCGGTGAAGTAAACCAAAGCGTTCAGAATCATTGGAATCTCCTGCGATGTAGTCAACTCCGAGGGCCTTTCACTTACTCACCGCAGGCAGGTTGGTGGTCTTTCCGTCTTCTACCGACTCCTCTCCGGCCTTGCTCCCCCAGCTCTCTCTGGGCTCTGTCCCCCAAATATTCCTGCAGGTCGCACAAGATCTGCCTGCAACCCTCTTATGGTTAAACTGCCAAAATCAAGACTCTCTGCTCACCTTCACTGCTCTTTTCTCTTTTCTCCCGCCTCTGGAACAAACTCCCTCACTCTCTTCAATCCCACTCCACCCTCCAGGTCTTTAAAACAGCTGTTCACCACCATCTCTTATCTTCCCCCATCCCAAACCTCGATCTTTTCTACCCCCGCTAATTTCACCCCAAATCCACTTTTTTGAGGTGACTTTTGTCTTCTTTCCTGGAAGTCCTTGGTGTCCTTGCGTTTTATACCTGTCCTGCCCCCCCCCCCCCCCCCCAGGCCCTCTGCCTCCCACACATCTCCCGATGTCCCTGCCCTCAAATGTTGTGTTTGTGTGCTTCCTCCCCTTCTCTCCCCATCTTGTCGACCGCTCCCCTTTTTATATACTTTGTTTGCTTGTTTGTTTGATTTGTTTGTCTGATAAATGTTAGCTCTTTCACGAGCCTCGACTCTGTATACAACAAAAAAAAAAGAAAGAAAAAAAAAGTGGTATACCAGCCAAAAATGTTTTGATCGAATTCGTTATCTTAAAAATCTGAAATTGCATGAGCATGATCTGTGACCCATTTGTATTGAAATATTACATTTGTGACATCATATGTATATATATATTATATATAGTGGTGTCCATATTGGATTTAACCTCAAGCCTTAAAAAACATCTTCTCCCAAACCACCAAATCAATTGACTCGAAACCTTACGTGTGTCATTGACAAGGCATGGCGATTAAAAGATGATCACGAAAACATCATTGGTCACATGGTGGTGCAGCCATATTGGATTGAAGGAAAATATTAAATAAGTATATCTCTGAAAACGCTTACCCTATCGTTGCGAAATTTTACAAATATCATCCAACACCATTGTTGTATAGAGTTTGAAAATGATAATGTCGTAGGTCATGTGGTTTGGTAGCCATCTTGGATAGGAAAACGAACCTTATCCGATCAACATGAAACTTCACAAACGTGATCTCCTACCCATGCATATGCAGAGTGTACTTTTTTTTCAGGTCATATGTCACGTGGAGTGGCAGCGATATTAGCTTGAAAGCCGATACTTTAAAAAATCCCTTCTCTGAAACCGTTTCACCGATCGATGTGAAACCTGTCATGGCTGGTGAAAATGTGATACTTGGAAACAGCTGAAGGAATTTAAATCAAACTTGTTTATTTTTAGGACAGTGAAAGAGGGCATCTACCCGTTGTGGGACTATGTGGAGGCATATTGGCGACATAGTCGCATTGCTCCAATTTAACATCAATTATGTAATGAGGTTACAAAAGTTGTGTATTATAATCCTAAGGTTCAACAACGCATCAAACAAATTACATCAACACTTTGTTCTACGACTTCTGTTTTGTAAAAACAAAATTGAAAAGGAACTTCCATACATTTTGGACAGATATATTTTGTTTGCCTTCAGGTTTGTGACTAGATTTTGTTTGATCCCAATTATTTTAGTTTGCAGCTATAACCAAAAAAAACAATTTTTTTTTTGTTGTGTACTCACTTATATAATTGCAAACAGAAATCAATCCCTGAGAAAATATTTCGATTTTAATAGCGCTCACCTTTTTTGATAACTTTGTATATCCCAAAGTGATCTGCATCAATACTGAGAAGACTCAGTTTGTCATCAAATATTCCACTCTCCATCTCTAAGCTCTAATGTTTGTAGATGAGTACAGTATAAGTTTAAAATAATACATATCTCTCCATTCCATTTTTCGCCTTTTTTACCTCCCTCATATTCCCTACTCCCTGCAGAAAATATATATATAAAAAGAGCCAAATCAAAGACATATGCCTCGGGGTGGGAGTGAGGGGATAAAGGAGATGGGAGCGATGAATGAATTTTAAACGAAAAGTTTGAGAAAAAAGTCATTTTCCCTTTCTTTGTCTCTCAAAGCATGTCCTGCAGTTTTCCTTCTGGTCTTGACGGCGATTACTGCATAGCTTCTTGTTGTCTGCTGAATTTTAAATATAATATACACATTATTTTTTCAATGAAACGACTGTTATTTCTTGAACAATAATATATGAGTGAGATGGAGAAATCTGGCATTCGGACTTATAGTCCAGAGTCTAATTTCAAAGTGCAGTAGAGTTGGAAAAATATGCCATTAAAATTCACCATGTCAGTTATTTTTCTTTGAGTGGGAAGTAGAAAGGAAGAGACCAACATCCTGAATCACAACTCAAAAGGACAATGGGGAATAGTTAAGGTGGTTTGTAAAACCTTACATCAAAAACAGCCATAGAGAGCTGTGTTACACAGTACACTGAGCAAGTGTCTCATCCTCACGTTATAAAGATTGACCAAAAACAATGCACCAAATCAGCATCCATAGTTTAAGGTAACCATAGGGAACCTCCAGCCCACGGGCTCGATCTGGCCCATGGCATATTTTGATCCGGCCCATGTTGTGATATTTTGTTCAGTATTTTATGTAGCTATTATCACTGAACTTGAAAACAACTTAAGAATAACAACAAGTATTCCACCCAATATGCCCACTCATAAAAAAGAAGCAATCCCAGAAGTCACATTAGGTAAGTTAATTTTTTAATCATTAGGTAAATAATGTGCTTAGTTAATGAATTGCTTTTAGTATTATGACTATATTATTAATACGTGTATGATTTCCCACGTTAATTTTATTTAGTTCATATAAAGAATCAGCATGTTTAGTTATGTTACAATCATTTTTATATCTGCAGTAAAATAGTATTAGTCAGAATGATTAGTTACATTACTTTCCTGCACGCGTTATTTAAATTGCTAACACATTACTCTTCATATAACCGGCCCACAGCAAGTTTAACAACAGCCCTCCGACTAGTAAAAGGATCCTCCCACCTGGTTTAAGGAATAAAACAGCTTCACATTAAGGGCAATAAGAAACCTAACATATCAGATAAAAGGAGAAAAAAATGTGTGTTAAAATAGGAAGGTTAATGAGATTGAAACTGGGGGATGGGCTAATAACACTCTTCTTCACTCCATAAAAAACCCCAAAAACAAACATCAGGAAAAAACAATTCTATCTAGAGTGGCGGTTACTCCTTCATTCCCTATCCATTGAATCAATGCCCCCACATTCGCGGCATTTTCCAGGAACGTATCCCCTGCGAATGTCGAGGTCCGACAGTATAGATTTTTTATCGATATTAAAATTTCCTTTTTCGGTAAACACTCTTCTATTTTGTACTCAAAAAGAGAAAAAGAAAAGCCTCATGAAACGATATCTCATAAATATCAAGCACTGTGTTTATTATTTCATTGTTTGTTTGCTATTAATGTTTCTTACATTGCTTAAACTAGCAACAGTACCCACCCTATGGGCGGGGCTTCAATTGGGAGGCCCAAATGAAAAGGCAAAATATCAGAAATTGAAGGCTTTTTAAATTTTAAACGATTCATATAAACATCCGTTGAATCATATCATACACAAATCATCAAAATCTAAACAGTACATGGCGCCCATTTTGAAAAAACATTGAATTCTGCAAAACGGAGGGAGCCGCTACACGTCTTTCGCAGTCGCACGTTTATGTGTGAAGAGTGCTCGCCGAATCTGTAACACAGAAGCGGCCGCTACACCTGTTTCTCAGTCACATTGCACACGCTGCCGTGTTCCTTCGGAGCGGCACGTTTATATAGGAAGAGTTCGTCAGGAGTCGATCTACTCTCTCCTGGTACGTAGAATAAACAGTATTTGTAGAATTTCAACAAAAGCCACATCACTGTTCATATCGGTAAATATTATTCCATCGTGTTTGGAAAACTTGGAAAACTTGGAAAAACAATAGAGCCTATTTTACTCCTAGGGGTCCCAGGAATACCCACCCAAAATATCGTTGCGATCGGTTGAGCCGTTTTTGCGGTACCTTCGAACGGACGGATGGACATTTGGTGAATTATAGTAAGATACCCAATGATCTGGAAATTATTGTACAATGACTTGTATATTGTTTCTCATTTTTGCATTAATTGCATAACATATTCAGTAGTAAATACAAGGGTCAAACCCTGATTTAATTATCCCCAAGCTTTTTTTTTAAAGGAGGGGGGGGGAGGGATATTGTAATCAGCTCTGTTTGTCTGTCTGTCTGTTCCTCTGTCTGTCTGTCTGTCCATCTGTCACGCTCTCTCCTTTGAAATGGTTGTGCTAAAAAATCACCAAAATTGGTAGTTATGATTACCACATGGCAAGAAGGTGCAAGAGCAGTGTCATTTTTGGCCCCGCCCTCTGGGCAAGGGTCAAACACCAAAAAATGCAATTACTACGGGCACATTTGAAACATTTTTAAATGAAACCTTGTATTTGCAATCAACATTGGGAGATGCATGAAATATGGAACGATGTTTTGGGATTTGACCCTCGGTTCATGCTCTAGGCTAGGGTGTGGGGACTTAAGATCACAGGGGTCAAAATGGGGATTTTTTTTTAAACTCAAAATGCTATATTGTGCCAATCTTGGTGGAACTTTTTACTATCATTCAACTTCAGGTGGGAAACGTAGGGATTTGCAATAGCATGCCATCGATTTTGCTGTAGATATTCGTTACAACAAGGGGAAAAATATACAAAGCATATAACCATAAGCCAATGGGCCTCCCCCGTGAACGAGAAAACATAAATATGCCATCGTATGTCAGTGTTTGTCATTAGGAAAGTTCGCCAATTTCGCTGCAGGTGTGATGCCTCAAGGCAGCAGTCATATTGCAGGCACGATGGTGAGGGAGTGCGGAACAATAACTCTGCCACAATGTCCCTCTGTCGCTTCTTGTTCCCACCAACCCTTGATCTCTGAGTGGTGAGCACTCAAAACGTTTCACACTCAACGAGCTGTTTACCAGAGTCGACCGAATTCAGATGCATAAAACAAGCTGTCCACAGAAAATGAGGCTTTTCTCTCGACATCCTTTTCTCTGTCACCGCCTCATGGTTCAAGAACCACATCCATCCGTCGTAAATCCACACCATCCGATGTGCCGCATACATCTCTTGACATCTCAAACATCAGGGATTCACTTCCATGTTTTTAAACACCTTCTTTGACATTTCCTGAGTCAAAGTTCGAAAAATGAGAGCAAATTTCCGTCCCAATCGTCGCCATGACACAGCCGGCACTCTCCGCCGAACGAGCAATCGCCGGATCCCAAATCTTGAGTTGAACATGTAAGCGGAAGCGCAGGGGAAAGAACAAGAAGCAACATAATGGACCAAAGGAAGGTGGGGAGGAATGAGGGCTAGAGGAGGACACACGGAGTGGACAAGATGGATGCAGAAGCAAATTCTTAGGAGGGAAAAACTGGAAACTTGGAAGGAGGAGGGCTTGGGGTGATGGAGGGGGTTAATGAGAGTAGAAAAGATCATGGATTTGGATGGAGGATGATCTGAGGTGGTGGTGAAGAGCCGTCTTGAAGATTTGGAGGGAAGAATGAGATTGAAGAGAATGTGGAAGTTGGTTCCACAGGTGGGGAAAAAATAGGAACCAATGAGTGGAGTTGAGAGAAAGCATAGGTTTATGAACTAACTAGTGGGATATGCTTGCACATTGTGTAAGCAATAACAACCCGTGCTTTGTGCGTAGGTACATAATAAATAGAAGCTTTATGATAATAGGCAAACATTACCGACCTGCTGCTAGATGTCAATTTGGGTTTTTTTTCTTTTATGGACGCATTTATGGTTTTTATGTTAATTAGTTCCCTACCGGTGTACACCGGAGGGGACTATAGGTTTGCACTCCATCCCTCAGTCTGTCAGTCCGTCACGCAAAGAACAGTTTTCCGGACTTTTTTTCTAAACTCTTAATGCTAATGATTTCAAACTTGGTACATGGTTTCCTCATGATAAGTTGCAGATCAAGTTCGAACTTCACGACGTTTCGATCATTTTTGACAAAGTTATGGCACTTTGAACTTTGGTAATTTCCCCCAACAGTTTTCCGGACGACAGACTGCCGGTAGGGGACATGTATTGCAGCGCAATACTCAGAATGCTTGTTTTCATTGAGATTTTTTATTTCACAGTTTATAGTTATAGAAATTACAATTTCCAAATGCTAGATATTTATTGAAGTTGTTTTTTTACGGACGCGTTTGCGGTTTGTTATGGAAATTTTCATTTCCGGACACTTTTTCTTTTTTTAATTTATGGACATTATTGTCATGTTTATTTCACAGCTTCCAGTTAAATGAATTACAATTTTTAAATGCTCGATGTTTATTGAGGTTTTTTTTTTTTTTTTTTACATATGCGTTTACGGTTTTTACATAAACTTTCATTTGCGGACACTTCCTGACAGTTCTGTGACTTTTGCCGGTGTACCGGCTTCGATGTCCGTTGGCATGCCAAATTTCAGCTTTCTACGACACCCGCAAGGTACCGAACATTAATATTAGTCAGTCAGTTAGTGAGTCGGTGGTTAGAAAGAGCTTTATATATTATTGATAAGGTAAGGTACCCCATAGGAGGTGGTTAGCCAAAGTGAGGACATGTGGAGGGGCTGGTCAGGTAACTAACTGTATTAGTGATAGGAAGCAAAGAGTGGCTATGAGTGGGAGGATGTCTGGCTAGGAGGATGTACGTAGTGGGATACCTCAGGGATCAGTACTGGGACCATTATTGTTGATCATTTACATCAATGATTTAGATTGTGGGATTGAGTCAGCTTTCCAAATTTGCCAATGACACAAAAACTGGGATCGAGATAAGATAGATAGATATCAGAGAGTGGGTGATCAGACTCAGGAAAGTCTAGATTAACAAGCATTCTGAGTATTGCGCTGCAATACATGTCCCCTACCGGCAGTCTGTCGTCCGGAAAACTGTTGGGGAAATTACCAAGGGTTATTCACCCACAGGTTCTGAATCGTTCCCAATCGCTAATTACCTCAGGACGGGCTCACCTGTGATTCGCACTCGGGACATCGATTTATACACCTTGCAAACAGGTCAGCAGAAGCACGAGAAAATAAATTGTTGATAAAGAACCTTTTGAGTCGCTAAATATCAGTAATTTATTATATTTTCCGGTTCACGATCAATGATCGATGTATATATATATGTTGCTCGGCTTGGCTCCGCCCCTCCCGAAAGCGCGCGCTGTGTCGCGCTGTTGACGTTCGCGAGACGAGGCTGAGGGCGTGCGGTGCGGCTTGAGGAGAACTCTTGAATAAACAAGAGATATCCATTTTTAAAAATATTTTCGTTTAATTAACGATATCTGCCAAACCACGTGCCCTATCGCAAACTCTAAAAGGACATTTTAGTAGACTGACATGCTCAACAGATCTGTGAAGTTTCCCCTCGATTGGATCAAAAATGAGGGAGGAGCTCGGTTTTAAAGGTTCATGCTTTAAAACGTCATAACTCTGAAACCATGTGACGCATGACGTCATGCTTACTGACTTTTTTGTTCGTCATGGGTATGCGATCCTGCCTGCAAAGTTTGGCCTCGATCTGTTCAGCCGTTGCAGAGAAAAAGGGGTTTTGTGTTTTCACGAAAAACAATATGGCGGCCGAACCACGTGACCTGTGACGTCATAATTACCATTAAAATATTCTACAGACCGAGTCCCTCCTACGGTGAAAATCTGATCTCAATCGGTCCAATTATTGCAGAGAAAATATTTTTTAAAGGAAATTAAAATTTAAAATGGCACTGAGTTAAGGATCATCAGAATTATCAGAATTCCCAAAGTTCAAAGTGCATAACTTTGTCAAAAATGATCGAAACGTCGTGAACTTCGAACTTGACCTGTAACTTATCATGAGGAAACCATGTGCCAAGTTTGAAATCTTTAGCGTTAAGCGTTTAGAAAAAAAGTCCGGAAAACTGTTCTTTGCGTGACGGACTGACGGACGGAGGGACGGAGTGCAAACCTATTGTCCCCTCTGGTGTACACCGGTAGGGGACTAACAAGCATTCTGAGTATTGTGCTGCAATACATGTCCCCTACCGGCAGTCTGTCGTCCGGAAAACTGTTGGGGGAAATTACCAAAGTTCAAAGTGCCATAACTTTGTCAAAAATGATCGAAACGTCGTGAAGTTCGAACTTGATCTGCAACTTATCATGAGGAAACCATGTGCCAAGATTGAAATCATTAGCATTAAGAGTTTAGAAAAAACGTCCGGAAAACTGTTCTTTGCATGACAGACTGACTGACTGACAGACGGACAGACGGAGGGACGGAGTGCAAACCTATAGTCCCCTCCGGTGTACACCGGTACGGGACTAATAAATTGGGCAAAATTGAGTTTGACATAAAGAAATGTAAGGTGATGGGGATGGGTAAGAATAATGGAAATAGGGATTATATAAAACAATGGCAGTCATGGAGTGTGTCACATAGGAGAAGGATCTGGGGATAGTAATAAATACAGGGGGTAACCAAATAGGTCAGTACCAGGTAGCTATGGGTAAAGCAAACAGGGTTTTCGGATGTATTTGTAGGGGGATAAATCTAATTTATAAAGAAGAAAGTTTGTTTGTGTGTTTATTATGCATTCGGACCCTTCAGGAACCAGTGCAACCAAACTTTGCATGACCTCCTCTTTCATCCAGAGGAAGGTCGCAGCTATATTTCGATAAAAAAATTGACTCTAGATAAAATCATATAATTGGCCTTCAGGCCTTGATTAGGTCTTGTGCTTATACACTGCCTGTATTTTTGTTCCTGGGAACGATCGAGTAATATGTTTTATTAAGGGTGTATATAGTAATTTGATGTCAACAACACAAACTTAATTACCAGTGTTTATACGTACGCCTGTTGTTAAAAAGATTGCTTACACAAGTTTATTATAACACCTCCGTGTTTAGGCCTCAAGTGAGTATGTTGCTTATACACTGCCTGGGGTTTTTTTTTTTTAACCGAGAATGCAGCAGCAGCATCGGCAGCAACAGCTGTAATGTTAAGGCTAACGGGTAAAAACAGTTCTACCTTTCTGACCCCATGTTTTCCTAGTTATAGCTGGAGTATGTTGTTTTTTGAGCTCAATACAAAACACTCACACCGAGATGTCAAATGAAGTCTTTACATTCCTATTATAAAATTAATTTTCTTTTCTTTTTTATAGTAATAGCTCTACATTTTATGTATTGTTTTGGTGAATATTGGGAAATAGAGTAAAGTCAAATCACAAACTGCAGTGCATTATTGAAGGGACATACATTGTGAAAATTGGGAACTTTATTCTTGTTCAGAGTGCATTGGGTGGGAATAAAGAGGATGTAGGGGACCCCAAACCGTGACTTTTGCCCAGGGCACCAGAATCACTAAGGCTGCCCCTTCGTTCAGGTCTCAAGTGAGAATGCTACTTATACACTGTCTGGGTTTTTACGGGAGCGATCGAGTAAGATGTTTTGTGAATATCATATGTTGAGGTTTTAGTGATTTGATGTCAAAGACACAAATGTAATTGTTTATAGTGTTTGGACGTGCGCCTGTTATTAAAAAGATTTCTTGCACACGTTTATTATAACACCTCCCTGTTTTGGCCTCAAGTGAGAATGTTGCTTCTACACTGTCTGGGTCCCCCTGCTGGGGAGCGATCGAGTAATATGTCTTGTGAAGATCGTATGTTGAGGTTGTCGTGATTTGTTGTCAACAACACATTTAATTATTGGAGTAATTCATTGAATTTCCCCAGGCAACACCAGGTACTTCAGCTAGTTATAGATAAAAAGAAGTGTGTTAACATGCTACAGGAATTTATGGAGGCCGCAACAATATTGTGTTCAGTTTTGTTACCATGCCTCAGGATGGATTTAGCTGCCATAGAGAGGGTACAGCATAGGACTACCAGATTGATTCCAGGCCTAAGCTAAACTCAGCTATGAGGAGCCGCTAAAGGAAAACTTCTTCTTCTTCTTCTTCTTCTTCTTCTTTCCTAATCCACCTTACCATCATGAAAGTGGTGAGGCAGTGCAAAAAACCCTCAAAATAACAATGATACCACAGCATATAACAATATAACATTTTCAGATGATGAAAAATCCTGGGGTTTTAATAGTCATTTTGCAAGCTTTACTACTCCAAACAAATTCATTGATTTGATAATAGTGAACACATCTGAAGGGAAGAGGGAGAGTCTAATTCCATACGATCACAGAGAGGGCCAAGTAGTGAGGGGCAGGAGGAGGATGGGAGGTAGGAGGCTAGGGGGAGATGTAAAGAGAGAGGAAGAGAGAGAGAGAGAATAAAAGGAAAAATAGCCCCCGAGTGGGCTGACGGCCATCTTTTGAGGTTGTAGTTCAGACCCCTACTGATTTGCGGGGACCCCCCTGGGAGCTCCTTGATCCAAAATTGAATAATCTAAGACCGAGTGATTGTGTGGACCATCGAGTAGAGGGGCTGCATCAGGTTTCTACGCGAGCAGCTGGTAAATAATGGACGAGTAGGGATCCAAAGTTTCAAGGAGTATCACCCCAACACTCCCCGCCCCCCCCCCCTACCCGGGGAGCAATCGATACATCTACAACCTAGCGATTGTGTAAGATACTCTCTTTGTATTCATGTGCTATGTTTCAGAAAATAAGGAAGGAATAGTAAAAATAGGAAAAAGTTAATGGATGGATGGACAGACAGACAGACATCTGGACATCACGACCCATTATTAGTTGATCTCTTTGAGAATCGTGATGAGATGACCTAATAATAATAAATGAAAGAATTGGAGAGTGAGAGAGACAGAGAGAGAAAGAGAGAGAGATAGAGTGGGGGGCGGGGGGGGGGGGGCTGTTAAAAAAATAGAGAGAACAGAAAAAATCATAAGTTTGTAAGCTTATTGATTACCAAATAAAGTGTATCATCTGTATAAAATAAAGCAATATAAATGAACATATTTTTGAGACATTTAATATCTGTTGTGTTTATATTAAGGGATTTGTATGTATGCTTTTGTACAACATTTTGTCTAAATCGTGTCTATGGCGTTCAATCTCCACAACGTTCATTTTGTACTCTGCTCCATGTTGATTTGAGAATTTAACTTATCACCTGGGCTTGGTTCTACTTAGCAAGATACAACCTGTGCATGGGAAGGAAAAGCACAGAGCTGTTCTTTTTTTTTTTTTGCTATGCAGCCTCAGGGCAGGCAAGCTGGGGGGGAAACCCATCACTCATTGGCTGAATCTCGTCTCCCGAGATTTCTCAGCCCACAGAGTGCCGCCTCGCTATGCAACCGATTCATCTTAGGATCCCTGCTCTGAAAGACAGCTTTTGGCTTTGGCCTCCTGAGTCACCACTCACCCTTCCTCCTTCCTTCCCTCTCTCTCTCTCTCTCTCTCTCTCTACAAAAGGAACGTCACAGAAGAATTTGGCTTGCAAGTTTCTCGGTTGAAGAGCAAGCAAAACCTGACACGTAGACACCTACAAAGTAGCGCACGTGTTTTAAATAATATCCATCGGGCTCTCATCTGAATTCTGCTTTATTTCTTAGCTATGACAGCTATTGATTTGGGATCCTTCTTTGCTATTTATACAGGTGCCGGATTTTGGTCTCGTGAAATGTATCATTCTATATTGGAGAAATATATTTAATTTGGCTACCGGTCTGTGCAGGTTGACATACAAGGCCCTTGATATGCGATGCTTTCAGATGTGTTGGTCTGAATATAATGGACAAATGGCTTGATAAATTTATATCAATTATATTTAGGAATAATGTTGCTTCAGCCCACAGAGTGCCGCCTCGCTCTGATATATATACAGTCACGTGAAAAAGTAAGTACACCCCATGTAAAGTTTTGACTTTTTCAACATATTTCAACATACAGCTATTTGATCTTCATTTCAACAATATTTCTAGATAAAGGTGATATAATATAACAAATATCATGAAACATTTACCTTTTGTAGTCCATTGTATAATTTAAATAAACATAAATGCAAATTTCGCATGTGGAAAAAGTAAGTACACCCTTGGCTCTAATAGGTGGTATTGACCCCTTTGGCAGAAACAACCTCAAGTAGGTGTTTCTTATAACTGTCTACCAGTCTCTGACATCGACTGGGAGAAATTTTTGCCCACTCCTCCATGCAGAATTCTTTCAGCTGTGTGATGTTTGAGGGGTTTCTTGCATGCACAGCTCGTTTCAAATCCCCCCACATCATCTCGATGGGATTTAGATCCGGGCTTTGACTTGGACATTCCAGAACCCTCCATTTCTTTCTTTTCAGCCATTCCTTGGTGGATTTACTGGTATGTTTAGGGTCATTGTCATGTTGCAAGGTCCACCTACGGTTGAGCTTCAACTTTCCGACAGATGGCCTCACATTATCCTCAAGCACCCTCTGGTACAATGAATAATTCATAGTGGATTCTATGATGTTGAGCTGCCCAGGCCCTGATGCAGCAAAGCTGCCCCAAACCATAATATTTCCACCACCATGCTTTACAGTTGGTATCAGGTTCTTGTGGTCAAATGCTGTCTTTGGTTTTCGCCAAACACGTCTTCTGGTACTGTGGCCAAATAGCTCTACCTTTAACTCATCTGTCCAGAGCACATTGTTCCAGAAGTGCTGGTCTTTGCCTTGGTGTTCATTGCCAAACTTTAGTCTTGCCCTGATGTTCTTTCTGGACAGCAAAGGTTTCCTCCTGGCACACCTCCCATGTAGATCAAATTTGTGCAGCCTCTTTCTAATGGTAGACTCGTGCACTTTGACATCAACAGTGGCAAGAGCTACCTGTAGGTCCCGTGATGACATTCTGGGGTTCTTAGAGACTTCTTTCAGCATCTTGCGGTCTGCTCTCGGGCTGAACTTGCTGGGGCGGCCTGGCCTGAACAAGTTGGCAGTTGTTTGGAATCTTCTCCACTTGCAGATGATCTTCCGGATAGTCGAATGATTGATTTCAAATTGTTTGGAGATCTTTTAAAATCCCTTCCCAGACTCGTAGGCATCTATAACCTTCTTTCTGAAGGCAGCAGAGAGCTCTTTTGATCTAGGCATGGTGACGCCGCACACTTCAACAACAAAGAGCAAACCAAACTAAATGTCTGAGGTTTAAATAAGACAGGTTCCTCCAAGATCCTCTCTAAAGATGTTCTAATCATTTGCACCTGAGCTGATGCACCTGATTCTAATTTTAGGTATTTGAAGTAGTGATAAATGTAGGGGTGTACTTACTTTTTCCACATGCGAAATTTGCATTTATGTTTATTTAAATTATACAATGGACTACAAAATGTAAATGTTTCATGATATTTGTTATATTATATCACCTTTATCTATCAATATTGTTGAAATGAAGATCAAATATGATCTGTTGAAATGAAGATCGGAAGTCTTGCGAGATCTCGGAGACTGTGGGAGGGATTTTCGAAGCTCCACACGGTCTCCATGTTTTTCGAAGTTAAGTCTGTTCACAATTGTATTTTGTCGAAACTGTATTTATCTTTCGGTGTGTGAAGTTATTGTGTGCAACTTTGATTGTTTCTCGGTGTTTATCTTTCATAAATTGATCGTCTGTTTGCCGTGTCGCGAGCAAGGCCTTTGCCACGTCGCGAACGATTTGAAATCGAAGTTAAGTGATTGTTCCCATTTGTATTTTCGTTAAAACTGTATTTATTTATGGTGTTGTACGTATATTGTGTCCCGACGAAGATTTTTCGGTGCAAATCTTTCATACCTGTATTGAAAATCGTGTTAATTCGTGTCGTGTCTTGAGGCCTTGTACAGTGTACACTGTACAACCTTAAGGCTTTGTTTTTCTCTCAGCGGTCCGTCGTTTGTGATCCAATAACTTTCGTTCTCTGTATTCTCAGGCTTTTCACCCATAGCCTACTTCCTTGTGTAAATCTCAACTCAAAAAAAAAAAAAAAAAAAACATTTCCTTCTCTGTTCTCATTCGTTTATTCATTCTTATTCGTTCGTTCGTTCTTCGACCACGTGTTTATCCCCCATTTCCCCAGATAGTTTTCACTGTTATTAACCTTCAATGTTTACACTTTCCCCTCAAATTATGTATTCCGTCATATATTATAACACCTTTTTCTTCTTCTTCTTTAAAAGGCTGCTTTCGACTTGCTCACCAAATCAATTCATCCCAAAAAAAATATCCATCTCCTATAGTGCCTTTTTTCTACATTCCCTAAACTCTCCTGCACTCCATCCTCCATCCAGCGTCCTTAAACGTATTTTTAACTCGAAGGTCACAAGAAACTCATTTTGCAATAAATGTTCGTTTCCCATAAATCGTACACTTTCTAAAATCCAATCTCACCCCTCCCCTCCAAATCTTCCCCATAACCCCTCCCCTCCAAATCTTCCCCATCACCCCTCCCCTCCAAATCTTCCCCATCACCCATCCCTTTCAAATCTCCCCCCTTGCCCCCTCCCTCCTAAACTACCCCCTCACCCCTCCCCGCCAAGACGCCCCCTCGCCCCTCCCCTCCTAGACTCCTCCCTCACCCCTCCCCTCCAAATCTCCCCCATATCCCATCCCTTTCAAATCCCTCCCCTTGTCCCTTCCCTCCCAAACTCCCCCCTCACCCCTCCCCTTCAAATCTCCCCACCCTCATTGCTTCTCAATTTCCCCCCTCTCACTCCCCCTCCTCAAAGCGTCCTCCCCGCTTCTTCCCCCTTCCAACTCTCACCTCCATCTCCCCAAACCTTCTGCCTCGCTCTTCCCCCTCCTCAAATAACACCTCATTGTGCCTCACCCAATCACCATCAAACCTTTTGTCCGCCCCATCCTTCCCTTTCTCCGAGCTATTCTGAAATCTCTGACACACCTTCAACAGCTCTCCCTACCTCTTCCACCTCTTCCACATCTTACCCTACCCCTCCTCCCCCCTGTTCTGTATCTGATGCTCCCCCTTCCTCTTCATTAACGGTATGGACCTCAAACATCCGGGGCCTTCGTTCAAACTTAACTGATCTCTCCATACAGGTTGCTTCTGTCAAACCAGATGTGATCTGCTTAACAGAAACTTTCCTCCTTTATGATGTCTCTGATTCCTTAGTATCTCTCCCGGGCTACTCCCTCCTCCGGTATGATAGACCTGAGCCTCGTCCTGGAGGCGGGGTTGCTATCTTTATCAAAAACTCTCTTCCTCACTCGCCCTGCACTGCACTCTCTCCACCTCACCCCCAGGAATACCTCTGGCTACGGCTTCCCCTTCGCTCCCACCTCTTGTTCATATGTGTGTTGTACCGTCCACCAAACAGTGATGACTCCATCTACATCTCGCTGTCTGATAATATGGACCAACTTCTATCTACTCATCCCAACTCTCTCTTACTCATATGTGGTGATTTCAACTGTCATCATGCCAGTTGGCTGGGTGTGGGTACCTCTCTCACCAGCCATGGCTCCTCAGCAAAGGACTTCTGCGACTCACTGGGACTGACACAATCTGTCAATTTCCCGACCCGGATCTCAGTCAACGGAACATCTTCTCTTCTGGACTTGGTTATGACTAACTTCCCTGAAAATGTCTGCTGCTCTTCTTCTGCTCCAATCGGATCATCTGATCATGTCCTTGTTAAAGTGGACATCTCTCTGACCATCCTCAGGGAGCCTGCTCAGCGTCGACGAGTCTGGCATTTCACTCAGGCCAACTGGCACGGTCTTCAAGCAGCCATCAATCATCTGGACTGGTCTCCCATCTCTACCACCTCTGACATCAACTCATCCTGGGAATTCTTCCAAAGTAAATTGCTCTCTCTCTCATGCACAGATTTATCCCATCTCATCTTCAGTTGTCATACCCTTCCTCCCGTCCATGGTACACGGAATCTTGTGGTGAGGCTGTTGCCCAGAAACAACTTGCCTTCGTGTCCTGGAAAGCAAATCCAACGGGAGGAAATCTCATTTCCTTTCACAAAGCCCGAAACAAGTGTGTGTCCACCCTCAGGAGAGCCAGGAAACAATATCTCTCCGTTCTCAAGACCGAACTCTCTTATCTGTCTCCCTCTTCCAAATCCTGGTGGCGTCTGGTCAAATCTGTTTCTGGTGTTTGTTCCCCCTCCATCCCCTCCCTTACCTCAAACGGCTACACAGCTGACTCCGCACGTGAAAAAGCTGAATGCCTCAACTCTGTGTTTGCCTCTAAATCTTGTGTCCCAAACCCATCCCTCTCTGTACCCACCATACCCAGTCGTACCCTGCTGCTCTTGGACTCCGTGTCCTTTCCTCCTGACAAGGTGGAAAAGTTTCTGTCAACCCTCGACTCTGATTCTGCAACTGGACCCGATGGCATCAGCCCACGGGTCCTAAAATCCTGCTCTGCCGCTCTATCTCACCCTCTGTCTGTTCTCTTCACCCTCTCTTTTGCTCAAGGTCAACTGCCATCTGCTTGGAAATCAGCCAACATCACCGCTTTGCACAAAAAAGGTGCAAAAACAGATCCTAGCAACTACAGACCAATCAGCCTTCTCCCAATTATCAGCAAAGTCATGGAATCCATCATTGCTTCGGATATGAAATATTTCCTCTTCTCCAATGGCTTGATCTCTGATCATCAATTTGGTTTCAGACCAGGTCACTCTACTCTGGACATGCTGCTTCTGCTGTCTCAACAATGGATGGAGGTCCTCAATGCCAAACAGGAAATTAGAGCTGTCTCCCTCGACATATCACGTGCCTTCGACATGGTCTGGCACCCCGCTCTGCTCACCAAACTCTCCTCCTTTGGTATCCATGGAAATCTCCACGCATGGCTGGCGGACTTCCTCTCTAGTCATCGTCAACGTGTGGCCCTGAATGGGTTTCTCTCATCTCCTCTTCCTGTTCAGGCTGGAGTTCCCCAAGGCAGTGTTCTGGGCCCCGTGCTTTTTCTGGTCTTCATCAATGATCTCTCTGACTCTCTTGAAAATCCTCTCTATCTCTTTGCTGATGACTCCACTCTCTGCCGCTCCATTCCTCTTCCCTCAGATCGGCAGTCTGCAGCCTCCTCACTCTCTGAAGACTTGGACAAAATCACAGACTGGTCAAACAAGTGGAACATGTCTTTCAATCCTGACAAATCTCACACTCTTACTATGTCTCTCCGAAAAGATCGACTGGACAACCCTCCCATCTACTTTCTCAACAATCCTCTCCAAGAAGTTCTGTCGCTCAAGCTTTTGGGTCTCACTATCTGCCATGATCTTTCTTGGGAAAACCACATTTCCAAGCTGGCCTCCAAAGCCAGTCGCCGACTGGGCATCCTCCGTCGTGCGAAGTCCTTCCTCGGCACACCTGAGCTCCTCACCACATACAAGGCTTTCATCCGCAGCTCAATGGAATACTGTTCTCCCCTATGGGCCGGTGCTCCTGCCTCACACCTAGCTCGGCTTCACGCTGTTGAAACCAAAGCTTTCAGAATTATTGGAATCTCCCGCGATGAAGTTATCTCTGAGGGCCTTTCACTCACTCACCGCAGGCAGGTAGGTGGTCTTTCTGTCTTCTACCGACTCCTCTCCGGCCTTGCACCCCCAGCTCTCTCTGTGCTCTGTCCCCCAAATATTCCTACAGGTCGCACAAGATCTGCCAGCAACCCTCTGATGGTTAAACTGCCGAAATCTCGGCTCTCTGCTCACCTTCACTCTTTCATTCCTCTTTTCTCCCGCCTCTGGAACAAACTCCCTCACTCCCTTCAATCACACTCCTCCCTCCAGGTCTTTAAAACAGCTGTTCACCACCATCTCTTATCTTCCCCCATCCAAAACCTTGATCTTTTCTACCCCCGCTAATTCACCCCAGATCCACCTTGTTTGAAATTCCAACTTCTTTCCTGGAAGTCCTGGCAGTGTCCATATGTTTTATACCTCTCCCACCGCCCCCTTCCCATGCCCCCCCCCCCCCCAAAGCCCTCGCCCTCTCTCAGATCTCTCGATGTCTCCATGTCTCTCGGTCCCTGCTCTCAAATGTTGTGTTGGTGTCCTTCCCCCTCTCTCCCCATCTTGGCTACCGCTCCCGATGTTATATGTTTTATGTGTCGGTTTGTCTTTCTGTGTGATTAATGTTCGCTCTTTCACGAGCCTCGATCTTGTATACAAAAAAAAAAAAAAAAAAAAAAAAATAGCTGTATGTTGAAATATCTTGACAAAGTCAAAACTTTACATGGGGTGTACTTACTTTTTCACGTGACTGTATATATATACTTTTTTGAGTGTGTGATGAAATATGATATCTTTAAAAAGCTGAATCAAGCTTGTTATGAACAATATGTCATGATATCATCACTTCAGTCATACATGAACATTGGTGTGTGTGTGTGTGTGTGTGTGTGTGTGTTTTTTCCCTAATTTGTACATTTATGCATACACTAGTTACATCATTAACACCAGAGAATAGCGTCAGTGATTTTTAAATTTCCAGTACACTGTACACCTGTTTTGAAATAATAAATAGATTAATGGACAAAAGAGCAGACAGGTAATATATATTTACGACCTTCACTTTGAAGAGGACACACTTCACTTGAAACTGTCATATACTGCCTGAGATCACAAAATACAGTTCTGTACGCTCTCTTTTGCAATCTCTCTCTCTCTCTCTCTCTCTCTATCACACACACATTTACTCTCTCCATCTCTCACACACTCCTCTAACACACACACACACACTCTCTCTCTCCATCCCCTCCCTCACAATCAACATATTGCTTTCAAATTCATGTCACAAAAGCTTTTCTCTCTGCATTTCTTTCCCTCTATTCCCTCCCCTTCCTTATTCCGTCAGTCTTTTTCTCTCCCTCTCCCTCTCTCTTTCTCTCTTCCTCACTCTCTTTCACTTTCTCTCTCCCTCTCTCTCTTCCCCTCTCTTTCACTCTGAAGATTGCTAACGCATCTGAGAGTCGCAGATTGTTGTATCCTTACCAAATGGTAGGTTTTTTCGCGCTATCTTTCTCTTTACTGTCTCTGTCTCTCTCTCTCTCTGTCTCTCTCTCTCTCTCTCACCTTCCCCCTCTCCCTGTCCTTCTCTCATCCTCTCACCCACTGCCTTTCTCTCAGATCTCAGACTCTCTCTCTGTTATTTCAAGCGTTTCATGTGTGTAATCTCTGCATCTCTCCCTCCCCTTTAAATTTTTCCATCTTTCCATTTTCATTACACTGTTTTGTCTTCTACTATTTTAGGCCTTTTAGATTGTGTTGTTCATTTTATCCCAGCAATCCATAAAAGTAAAATCTCTCCCTTTCTCTCCCCCCCCCCCCCCCAAACCCATTTTTCTGTCTCTCTCTCTCTCGCGCGCTCTCTCACGCTCTCTCTCTCTCTCTCTCTCTCTCTCGCGCTCTCTCTTTCCCCCCCTCCTCAATGCTCTCATTTACGATTTTTCTTTTAACTCTCTCTCTCCCTCTCTCTTTGCCTCTCCCCCTAGCCTCCTGCCTCCCTCCCCCCCCTGCTTAGCTCTCTCTCTCTGATCGCATGGAATTAAACTCTCCCTCTATAGATGAAAAGTTTTGGATCTCTTATAAACAGCACGGAGGGGGAAAGAACCAGTGTGGGTGAGATAGAGCCTGAAAGACAGACATAGTGAAATGTTGAAAGTGGAAATTAAGTCGTTTGCCAAGAAAATGGAAAAGTAAGAGTTGAAAAGACCCAGGGAGCAGAGAACAGGCCTAGTATCTGAGCACGTGAGTCTCTGCTGTCTTCTCTTCTCTTTTCTACTCTTCTCTCTATCTCTCTCTTGCTCTCTTTCTGTATGTATATGTCTATATATATATATATTTAGTTATTTATTTATTTATTTATTATTATTTTTAATCATGAAAACTGGGGTGTGCATCTATAAGACGTGGCACATAAAATGATGACAGATTTGTTTTTTTCGTTTTGGTTATTATCACCACAACTTAAATAATGTAGCAAGTGAATTAAATCTTGTGAAACAACTTTTATTGCTTTAGGCACATTAAGCCTTTTCAATCTCAGTTTTAAATGTGTCATCATTTTGGACTGGTCACTATATTTAGACACACACTGTGTAAATGTCTTGTGGACCAACTTATATTGCTTTCTTGTTTTGGAACAACGTTTATTGGTTTAACCACATTTTTAAAAAATGATATATATATATATATATATATATATATATATATATATATATATATATATATATATATATATATATGTGGTGTCAGGATCGCCTGGAGGTACGTACACCCGCATTTAACCTGTCTCGCTGCGTTCAAGTGCAGACCCAGATATAAATGATCATCCTGGTGTTACACAGGCAGGGTGATTCGTCATTGTGTGTGCCCGTCCCTCGGATCGACGTTAAAAGTGCATCCCATCTGCTGAATTACTTTGTGGACACTAAAGATCCCACGGTGTCCTTCCCGAAGAGTTGGCGAGCTATCGCCAGCAACATGGCCAAATTCTAAATTCCTTCCCCAACTACTGCTAGGAAGGCAATGGCAAGCCACCCAGTTAACCGTCTGCAAGAAACTGCTTCAGCAGCGCCGATGCCCTGTAACAGAGAATGGTACATCAGAATCAGTGTACGTGTATGTATGTATGTATGCATGTATGTATGTATGTATGTATGTATGTATGTATATATGTATATTCATCACTGTATGTGTGGATGAGATCAGTAATTCAGTCGTATGATTATGTGCATTAATGTTTGCATAAAAGGTGAGAGATCGCAAAATGAAGAGTTGATGGAATTAAAATATTTACAACACCAAAATCATTTTTTTTAATGTACAAATCTGATTTGGTGCAATCACAATGTAAATCCGCATCAAAATGAAGTATTACCTTCGATATGCAGCCATAGCTCGCACTAAACATCTCGTGGTAAAATAATAATAACCTGACTTCACAAGTAATGGCAATTGGGATACGAACAAATATTTCACGTGTGATATGTATTCTGTTAAAATGCTTTTGTTGTTAT
>NC_136264.1:12439851-12502351 GCF_964187855.1 Myxine glutinosa
CATCCTTTCCAAAAATTGCATTTTTTTACATTTTTAACTGCACCATATTTTGTAGTCCACTGGCTTATTTAAGAAAACCTTTATATTAAAGAGAAGATTAATATAAAAATGCCACAACTACTTATTATTAACAAGGCAAGACATGTAAACAGATTATTTAATTATACTGTGTGTGCGAAAAACAATGAATGTGATAGAGAGCATACCTCCGCCAGGCTGAACAGTTTACATTTTTTATTGCACTGATAGGCTGGATCTGGATCCAGAATGAATGAATGAATGAATGATCGTTTTAAGGCCATTTTCCCCGCTAGAGCAGGGGTTAGCCTTGCGGGCCCCATGACAATCATGGTTCCCTGTTTGAGGCAATGTTTTTTTTTTATGGCCGGATGCCCTTCCTGACGCCAACCCTTGGTCACGCTCTGCGGATGCGCAGGGATACGGTGTACCTATTCTAGGTCGAGGTACACACCGTGATCATTCATCCCAGCAAGCTGGTACTCAATTTGCCGACCTCGGAAGGATGACAGGCTGAGTCAACCCCCCTGGCGTTAATTCAGCAATCGACCGGGATTCGAACCCAGGATCCTAGGATCCCAAGCCGGGATCCCTAGGATCCCAAGCCCAAGCCGGGACCTTAAACAAAATCGAATCAGCTTGTTCTTTTCACCTACCCAACTCATCCACCAAGTTTTGTCCGAATCCGTCCACAACTGTCCACAACTTTTTGAGATACCGTGCTATATATCAGTTTTGGCCCCATCACTCAGTGGAAAAGAATCACTTTAAAATTCTCGTATCCGCATCAGGATTCGGATCTTCACCCAAATATAACCAATTCGGCCTTGTCACACACCCAACCTGTCCACCAAATTCCGCTCGAATCCGTCCATAACGTTTTGAGGTATCATGCTCACAAATAGACAAACATACAGACAAACACGGGTGAATACATAACCTCCGTCCGCCTTAGATGGCATAGGTAATAACTTGGAGGAAATAGACGAGATGAAGTATAATGTGAAAAAAGATTATTTCAGGCCTTTTGTAATTCTAAGGTACCGTAAAACAAATCAAAAAAATGTTTTCAAGAAAGAACCAACATGAAGGTGAATAAAATACCGAATTACTTAATATATATATATAAGTAGGATAAATACGAAACAATAATCATCATAATAAATATCCTGTGATCAAGAAAAGTCGGACAACATTAAATAAATAACAATACCAACAAAAATCTAAATGTTGAGAAATATCGATGAATATTTCCAATTTTTATGGAAAAGAAATTTCAGACATCCTGAGAACGATGGAACAAAGAATTTACGACAAATAATTGTTACCCCGACTGCATGCAGAAGCTTTCCTGGTGGATCAAAATGTGATGACGCTTTGAGTCAGGGATCGGTATGTGGTACAACGACACAAAACATAATCAGTCAGCGTGACATTATAAAGCCAATTAACGAAACATATATTTCTTCATTCTATTCCCTTAAATTTAGAAATCAATATTTTTACTGTGACATTCTACAACAATTTTTTTTCCTTTCAACTAAACAAACATGCTCATTTGATTCTTCTATTCATATCTACGTTAGGGCACAGACTCACTGATCAGCTGTCGAACAGGACGATTTAGTCCACTTATTACCCCTACCAGTTGGCAAAAGTTATGATTTCTGGTAAATTTATGTAGTGATTTCTGATTGGTTGGTGAAATTACATCTTGAACAATTAATGATACTCTCTTATTTGGATTTCCGTTTGCACAACTTGATGGAAATGAACAAAAAGAAACATTTTTATGTGGTTCTACTCAGCCTTGAAATGCAGTGCATTAAGGTAATGTGTATTTTAATACCAAAAAATCGTTAAACTCTGATAGTAATGACAGCCGCTTTAATCATGATCTCGCTGCAGGATTTGACCCGATGATTATATATTAACCTAAGCAGACTGATATTTTGATAAGCTAACACAAAACTGGCCAATTTTATCATGTAAAGGATTTTTTGTCCACAATACTGATGCTGCATTAATAAATCGACCTCTGCAGTAGAAAATGACGATGCTATGGAGGATGCGAAACGGCAAACCGAAGAATATGTTATCGCGTCGGTGTACATTGACTTACGCGTACGATTTTGCGGCTTGTCTAGACGATATGAAGTTGTAGACCTCGATGCAAATCTTTCATTGAATTGGTGCAGAAAATCTTTCATCCAAAATAATAGCAATTTCCATCATAAAAAATCCAAACTGCATGCACTGTAGCATGTTGATCAGTAATTCCGTGGCCTAATATAGAAGTACAAAAATTATAATGCGAGTTATTATTCAGTCATAAGGTTGAAATTGTCACGGTTCGTTGTTGTAAAATAATTGATGAAATTGTGCTAAAATAACTGTTCATTTCCAGCAATGCAGAGAAATTCAGTTAACATCCACGTTGAACGAAATAGCAAAATATATAATTTACATGATCGCCCATTTATTTTTAAGAATATTATGCTGGAATTAATATTTTTACAAGTTCCTTTCCAAGGCTTACATTTTGCTCACCAATGCTGGTGCATCCAATGCAAAACTACCATTGTAATGGATCATGTGTGCATATGGTTATTTTATACAATGCACAAGCCCATAAGTTATACATTTACATCTCATTGAACATTTGCTTCTCTAGCGCTACGCGACCCAATCCCAATCCATATCAGGTCCGACCAGCAGGTGCGCAGGGATTAAGTCCAGCCTGCCACAGCTGTCTCGGCAACGTGGCCTTTTGAAAGGCACCCTGAGCTCATAAAAATCCCCATAGTTGCCCTATTCCTTTATGTAGTCTGTTATCTTCACCAAAAATGACTTCATATGTGATCTACTCATCCCTCCAAAACATGGATTAATTTGAGACCCCAACTCTCTTCCTTTTGGTAATGATTTCATTTATATGTTGAGTAAGTAACGAGTCATGTGCTTCAATACCTTCTGGAAGGTCACACATCTACTGGGCTCATTGGTCAAGGAAATTGATTAATTTTGTCTTGTTCAACTTTTTCAAACAAGTATGCATCACTACAACTAGACACATCCTGAGACAAGCTCTCATCCACCTGATTGTGTCTTCCAGCAGCAGTTTGTTTCTTATTACCTGTGGATGCATGTTCTGTTATTCACTAGTGTGAAGAGAAATTGTAAAATAAATTGTCTTTTCAGCAAAGATGATGAACATTAGTCATGGTAAATTGGGATCCATTGGCAAGATACAAAGTAAAAGTGAATCTTTCCCGAGATAAACTACCACAATCCTGCATCCTATCACCAGGCTCATATAAAATGGAAGTTTTCTCATCTCTAAATTTGCCTCCCTTGTCTGGTAGTGTTCCTTGAAGACTCATTCCAATGTATCTTCATTCTACAAAGTATGATGCTTCATGTGGGATATGGCATAACATAACATTGAATATCCAAACACTCTTCATGTTCAAAAATAATTGTATTTTCAATCCCGCTCCATTTTTATTTGTGTCGTCATACTGATCTTTTGATGATTATACGAGTCTTCACTACCAGGAAGGTCGGAAAGCATCTCAGTAGGTGAAATCATTCTTAAATCACAAAACCGAAGAGCGTCGGCTCTGAAATCTTCAAACGACACAATGCAAATTTTGTAACTCTTCTGTTTCGCCTCTCCGTGTAAATTTGACAGCATTGGCTACTTTCCTCATATGGGTCTCCAAACTGACTTCTGATGCCTCTAAAGTGACAAGCGTAAGTAACTGCAAGTCTCTCTCGCCCATCTACAAGCTTGAGGAATCTATAATTTAAAAAAAATTCATGATGTACTCCTGGTCCCAAAAGATTGATCTGACAAATTGATCACCAATTTGGATTCGATTCAGTGCATGACAAGCATGTGCCTTTTGCAATACATGGATGCTTTGAATCTCAAGTCAGAGATACGGTAGATCTTGAATACTTTCCAAGCTTTTGTCATCAAGACCAACTGCAAGACGATCGGTTGACTACCTCCATAAATTTAACCCCGCCCACCCCTTTCTCTCCACATTTTCCCTGGGAGTTGTGGCCCCACAGTGTAGAATTATCGGAAGTTCTGGGTTTTTTTATACAATGATGGGCTGTGAGAATTTCCAGAGAATTATTTGCTGTTCCATTTTGTAAATGATTCTACTTTGTTTCATTTTGTTTTTCATGCAGTAACAAATCATTTAGTTGCAACTGAAAATCTAGATGAGATCAGAACCTGGTTTGAAACATGGAGGGGACATATTTAACCCAGAAACATTTCACTTCATTACTCCTTTGTCTCTGGAACACCTGTATTGCAGTTGTTTCGGTTGCATTTTGAGCGTAGCCATTTATGACTCGGGGTGACTACATCATTTACAAAGCCTAAACACCGTGTTTGTGTTTTCTTTTACCAACGTCGAGCCGATAACACTCATTTGCAAAGCAGATCACCAACTGAATCACCGTTGATACCTACCCTGCTGAGCTCCCATGCGTCTGGTAGAGAATTTGGTGAGATCAAGGTCATCGCTTGCTTTTCAGTAATTTCACGGCAGCAATATTTCCGACAGGATGGCATAGAGGAAGCACACTTTTGAGCTGTGTAGTCTGAATCCGATTATTGGCTTGACTATAAGCTTCCGGATTGGTGCATCACATGCGGAGCGTTACATCACAAATTGCATCATCCCTTGGATGGACACCGAGCTGGGTCGCCTATGTCCTGGAATATTAGCTGGTAGATGTAAAATATCCCACAGGGTTTTCGCGAAGAGTATTCTAGTTATCACTGGTAGCCTGAACAAATTACAAATTCCTGCCATCTTCTATCAAAAGTCAACCAATTAGAAAAACACTTGGGCCAAAAACTTTCCACAGTTGACCCCACATGAAGGTGGGAATAATTGGGACCATTGAATAAGTAGTAGTCATGTCAGTTATTTTTTAGTTTTAATCTTTACGATATTTTGCCTCACATATTGTGTTATGTTGAGCCTTGTTTTCAATACAGAAGAAAGTAAAGATGATTTGGTGGAAGTTTTGTTTGTGTGCGGCATTATGCTTCTCTGTGAGATTAGCCAACGGTCCAGGTTCCCACTTGTGGTTTCTTTACACTGGAGTTTTTGGGAATGATCAGCAACTCTTGTCATGATGCAGGAGCAAAAAGGCCAAATGCTTGATCATCATACGTAGGCTGGTAGTTGGGCACATCCATTTTGCTCTTAAATAACGAGTTGTGGATCATGAAAGAGCTGGACAGCAAAGGGTAGAAGGCTAACACACTAAAAAGGCCGAAGGTAGCGGGTGGATAAGATACATTGACACAAATACGACCAACGTATTTGGGGGGAGATATTTGGGGGTCGGGGGAGATGGGAAGAATATTGAGAACAATATGAAGTGATGGGTTGCCATCTTATAAATGGAAGGAAGAGTAGGATCAAAGAGACTCAGGGAGTTGATAATTTCATCTTTATACCCTGTTAAAACCATAACTACAAAATATGTCATGTAGACAAACTTCCAAACAGATGTCGCATGTTCCTTTATTTATTTATTTATTTTTTTGTATACAGGGTCGAGGCTCGTGAAAGAGCTAACATTTATCACACAGAAAAAAATCAAACAGACACACAAAGTATATAATAAGGGGCACGGTAGACAAGATGGGCGGTAGAGCGGTAGACAAGATGGGGAGAGAAGGGGAAGCACACAAACACAACATTTGAGAGCAGGGCCATCGGGAGATCTGTGGGAGGGAGAGGGCTTGGGGGGAGGAGGCGTGGGAAGGGGGGGGGGGGAGTGGGAGAAGTATAAAACACAAGGACACTGCAAGGACTTCCAGGAAAGAAGTTGGTATTTTAAAAAAGTGCATCTGGGGTGAAATTAGCGGGGGTAGAAAAGATCAAGGTTTTGGATGGGGGAAGATAAGAGATGGTGGTGAACAAGCTGTTTTAAAGACCTGGAGGGTGGAGTGGGATTGAAGAGAGTGAGGGAGTTTGTTCCAGAGGTGGGAGAAAAGAGGAATGAAGGAGTGAAGGTGAGCAGAGAGTCTTGATTTTGGCAGTTTAACCATAAGAGGGTTGCAGGCAGATCTTGTGCGACCTGTCGGAATATTTGGGGGACAGAGCCCAGAGAGCGCTGGGGGAGCAAGGCCGGAGAGGATTCGGTAGAAGACAGAAAGACCACCAACCTGCCTGCGGTGAGCAAGTGAAAGGCCTTCGGAGTTAGCTTCATCGTGGGAGATTCCAAAGATTCTGAAAGCTTTGGTTTCAATAGCGTGAAGCTGAGCTAGGTGTGAGGCAGGAGCACCGGCCCAGAGGGGAGAACAGTATTCCATTGAGCTGCAGATGAAAGCCTTGTATGTGGTGAGGATGGTTAAATTTCCTTCATCTTATGGTTAAATTTAAACTTTATACAAAAAGCATTGTCTCTTGCTAAGTAATTAGGTCAAAATAGAGTAACAAGAATTTTGAATGCTCATATTTTCATGTCCCAGATTAGTTATTTGAAAAACAGGTTTCTATCCATTTCTCACCACACATCCATTTTGTCGTATGCAGTCTAACAAGGTGCCGGTAGTCCAAGCAGCTGGTCACCTTACTCCATTGCTTGGCTATGGTGCCGAGTTCCCACCTCCCGGCCATGCCCACCTTGCTGACGTCGAAGCCAAGGCGGGTCTGTACTGTATACACCTAATACCTCTCGTGTGTATACTGTATCTCACATCTATGATAATTATGACACACAAACTATGCTTAAACGATTTTATAAGACACAATCAATTACCAGCTGCATGTAAGAAAAGACATCCGAGACATTGGTCTTTCGTCGAGATCTCGAGATCATCGAGACTCCGAGTCGAGTCTTTATTCTACCACAACTGTACTAGCTCTCAAAGACCCCTGTCCGGAAACGCTGTACCTGAAAACCTCCAATAAACGAAGCTAAAGCATATTCCCTTATTAATCAAACCAAAGGCAAATGATGCGGCGACACTATTCCCCTTCCGAGTGGTCCGTCATACGGTTGCTGCAAGTTTCCGGACAGTGTCACGGCGTACGCATACGTGAGTGCATGTAGAAAACTCCTGGGGAACACAAACTGGGCATGGTGAAAGCATACATTTCTGTGTCATCTGGAGGCCCTGCATGGCCAAACAAAGTTGGATGGCATAGTTGGTGGTGTTGGACAAGGTGTTATTGGATGCTGAGAAGAATTCTCCTGGGAGACAAAGAAAGCACCGTTCACCAAAGTCGTCTTTTAGAGCAGCTCATGTACCAAGCAGGACCATAGATACGACGTCCATCCAGTGCACAAAGTTGTAATGTGCTTTCAGGGAAGACTTCAGTTGGCAGTGGAAACACTCCACCATACCATTCGCTGCTGGATGGTAAGTGGTGGTTCGCACATGGTCTGTACCCAGGAGTTGAGTTAGTTCATGAAATAGAGCCGATTCAAACTGGCTACCTTTATCCATAATGATAGTTGATGGAACGCCAAAATGTGTGATCCAGGTGTAGATGATGGTAGGTGTAGTGATGTCAGCTATCGGTGTAGCTTCTGGCCAATGGGTGAAGCAGTCAAAGCAAGTCAGTAAATAGCAGTGTCCTTTTGAAGGTGGTAGGGGAGCGACAAGATCCACATGGACCCTGTCGAAACGCATATCTAGTGTTGAAAAGCTACCAAGTGGTATGATGTTGGATCTTTGAGCTTTTACATTGAAGACATTGCTTAGCCCAACGGCGCACGTCAGTATTGATGCGTGATCAGACGTAACACATGGTGATGAGTTCCTGAGTTGCTTGAACACCCGGTGCATGAGCGAGTGAAAAGTGTCGAAGACTGTTCGATGGAATGCAGCAGAAATGAAAAGGCGTGACATGAGGGCAGTGTTTGTCCCTGGGAGTGGTACATCACAAAATGTAAGCGAACCAGTTGCAGACTGTAGATGATGGAGCTCTGTGCCCTCCCGTTTATTCATACGCTCATGTGTTGGTAGAAGACAACGCCAATACCTCAATGTGTGAGAGAAGCTTAGGCCGCCGAGTTGGCGATTCCTTTGATGTGCCAGATGTCTGTGGTGAATTGTGAGATATAACTGACTTGGCTAAGTGGGCGAGGAGAGTAAGAATCTGAATGGGTGCATAGAGTGAAAGTTAAACGTTTGTGGTCGGTCAGCACAGATAATTGTCTGGCTTCTAAGAATTGGCAGAAGTACTTGATGGCAAGGTATACAGCGGGTAATTCCTGATCAAAAGTGCTATACTTGCGCTCTGTTGGTTTCAGCATTTTAGAGAAGAAAGGCAGTGGATGTCGATGAACGAGGTGAAGGGCTGCACGCTCTGCCACCTCAGACGTGTCTACCATCAAGCTTGTTTGTGCCTCTGGCTTTTGATGAATCAGGAGTAAGGCATTGGCCAGTGGGTGTTTGATAGTGTGGGAAGCTAACAAGGTTGGCTGCGACCATTAGGACATTTTGGGGTGCTTACGAGTTACAAGGAACCCATTCAGCGGTCACAGTGTTGTGGCTGCATGTGGAATATATTGATGGTAAAAGTAGACGAGGCCCAAAAACTCACTCAATTTGCGTTTAATCTGCACTTTCTCCACGATTAATCTGCACTTTCTTCACGATTAATCTGCACTTTCTCCACGATTAATCTGCACTTTCTCCACGATTAATCTGCACTTTCTCCACGATTAATCTGCACTTTCTCCACGATTAATCTGCACTTTCTCCACGATTGATCTGCACTTTCTCCATGATTAATCTGCACTTTCTCCACGACTAATCTGCACTTTCTCCACGATTAATCTGCACGTTCTCCACGATTAATCTGCACGTTCTCCACGATTAATCTGCACTTTCTCCACGATTAATCTGCACTTTCTCCACGATTAATCTGCACTTTCTCCATGACTAATCTGCACTTTCTCCACGATTAATCTGCACTTTCTCCACGATTAATCTGCACTTTCTCCACGATTAATCTGCACTTTCTCCACGATTAATCTGCACTTTCTCCACGATTAATCTGCACTTTCTCATCGAATGGATGGATGCCTGAGTCGTAAACTCAGTGCCTGAGGAAATTCAACTCCGGAATGCTGAACATGCACTTTGTGGAATTGATGACGATGCCGAAGTCCTGCAATCAGTGAAGATGAGACAGAGGTGTTCCTGATGTTTTTGTGGTTGTGCTTTAGATTTAAATATCATTTATATACACATAGAAGAAGTGTCATCAGCGGAGTACCTGATTGATAAAATGTTGAAAGGTTTTTGCGGCAATGCACAGCCGAATGGCATCCGAAGGAATTCATACAGGCCAAACGTTGTGGTGACTGCTTTCTTCGAGATGTCATCTTCATCCACGGGAATCTGATGTTATGCACGAATGAGGTTGACCATGGATAAGATTGTAGCACCATGGAGTGTAGCGGTAAAATCCTGAACATGTGGAATGGGGTAACGGTCTGGAAGAGTCGTGTTGTTTTAGGACCGACAATTTCCACAAGGGCGCCAATCCCCAGGTGTCTTTTTGGATGCCATGTGTAGTGGAAGTCCAACTGCTGGACGATGGTCTGATGATCCCATGTTGTAACATATAGTCAAACTCCTGGCTGGCGATACATAATTTCAGGGTTGCTAGTTGATGAGCACACGTGAAAACAGGGTGTCCTGTGGTCTTGATGTGATGCGTAATCTGGTGTTTGATGGGCTGGATTTGGGCCGATGGGCGAGTTATGGATGGGAAGTCATAAGTACTTTCAGAAAAGGGCATGTGGGTGTGGATAGAAGACACGTGATATTCAGTTACAAAATGGTGGATGCTTTACCGAAAACACTAAAGCAGTGACGAGGCATCCAATCGACGGCGATGTTTGACGTGACGACGAGATTGAAATGATGTCAAAAATGTGCACAGAGGATAGATTATCTGATGTCGGTAATAGTAAACACCTATGGGAATGACCGACGTAAACCCAAATCAAACTGGAGGAGATGTTCTCCAAAAGTAGAGATACCACTGTTGTTAGCAGAACGTAATGAATATTTCTGTCAATTTTTCTGTTCAGTGGCAGATGGCGGCACAATACTCACCGGTGCGCCTGGATCCACACAAAATTGAAGTCCACTAGTAAAATCCACGAGGACAAGATGACAACTGATGTATGGCCCAGGTAGATTAGTCGCCATTATTTGTGGGCCTCGTTGCTTTCCTGCGGCCCATCGAGCACGGTGCTCTACACTGATGAGCATTAGCACCAAAGGTCATGTGGTACCAACACCAATCTGAAGTGTTTACAGAAGGAAGGTGAAGGCGAAGGGGAGCGTGAGGTACAGCGTCTCTTTCTGCCCCTAGAGGGTTACACGAAGATGGACATGACTGGCGCAATGGAGCTCCAGGACTAGCTTTTTGTGATCCGCTATTTCAGATTGTAGTTGTGTGACATGCTGTGGTGGCAGTGTCGCATTAGCCATGGTCGGTGTAATGGTGTCCATGAGATGTAACTGTGATCAACCAGATCCGCAGTGGTAAGTAGTGCCAGCTCTACGTTTGCTGAAAGTATCATGTGGATGTGTGGTTGTAAGCGTTGCAAGAACAACTCAGACGAGCAACTGGTCGAATGTGGCGTGGTGGTCATCAAGAAGCTGCTGCATATGACGCAGTAGTTATTGTGGGTCTTCAATCTCCCAAATCCTCGGTTGTAAGAAGTTCTTGAAAGTGGCGGTGCTCAGAGGCAGTCGTGCGCTTAATGAGCATGGTCTTCAAAGACATGTATGGGGTGATCGTTGGAGGTTGTCGTAAAATATTTCTCACCTCCATCGCATACTCTGGTGACAAGGAGCCACCAATGAATTTGAAGTGCGTCAACTCGGTAGTAATGTTTCTGGTGTTTAATTGGGCTTCAACTTCCGCAAACCACAGTTGCGGATCATTAGGCCAGAATGGCGGCGGCTTTATTGAAACCGCTGCCACCAATGAAGCTGGTTGACCATCCAAGAAGGACTCGGCTGGCTGTTCAATGTTCTCAATCCCTGTGACTGGTTGTGCGCTTGCAACTCCTCGTCCGTCCATTTTTATCACGTTGTGGTCACCAACTTAGCGTGGAAGAAAAGACATCCGAGAAGTTCGGATTCCGAGTTAAGTGTTTATTGTACCGCAATCGGAAAAACCCCATACCGGAAAACCTCCGATAAACCAAATCTAAAGAATATTCACTTGTCGTAAAACTAAAGGCAAGATGATTCCGCTGCAAGTTAACATTGGTCAAAACTATATTAATTTTCAGCATCATTCACGTGCTTGATATCTAAACATTGCAATGTGATAAATACTAACACTATGTCCTCATCTGTTCCCAAGGTCTTCGTCCCCCTCACGCTCCTGACCTACCAACCTATTACCCTCTCACCCCAGGGCAGCTGCCTCACCCCCTTGGCTGGTAAACATTCTTTTAACTTCCTTAACTTTTACTTTACCTGATAATCCACTGTTCTATAAGCAACTCAACATATTTGTTGAAACCTGAAGAGCAATTTATGAGTACTTACATCATATCTCCTCTTTTAATCATTACCAACAAAGGAAGCCTAGAAACATAAATATTTTCATCCTACTAACCTCGACTGCACATCTTATAGTTATGTTTATTCATAAATTAAACCATGTTTCATTAACCCATTAACACCATTATTGAGAACAATTACAGCATTAGACTTTGTGCTGCAATAGGAAGAAACTCGTCTAAAATTTGTTCGGCAGAAACGCATATTTGTGTAAAATAATATCGAAAGAAAATCTCCCATGTCTCCCATGCATGACATCTGAAGGAAATATTATGAGAATCTCAGCACAGCTAAATTTTTTATATACATATTTGACTAGTTTTACACAATTTACCTTGATCTTTATTTATTGGATCTGGATTACTCGATGTTTTTAACTATTAGAAACACCTGATCTTTATGGGAGCATAATGCCCCCTCCCTTTAGCAGGGGTCATTAAAGCACTTTTACTATGCCAGGTGGGCTGACAGGATGGCATAGAGGTGCGCACACTCTCCCCTAAGTTGTCTAGCCTGGGTTTGAATCCCTCCCTTAAGCTGTCTAACTGTCACCCTGGTGATTCACAGGCAGGGTGGTTCATCAATGTGTGTGCCGTCTCTCTGATGGACATTAAAGATGGTACCATGGTCAAATTCCAAATTCCTGCCCTAACCTAGCATTAGGGTCTGTTTGTTACTTGCGAAAATTGAAGATTTTTCAAGTATATTGGTTGGTCATGTGCGTTATTCCATTTGTTTGTCTGTTTGTCTGTATGCCAATCACCAACAGGTCACAATTTTTAACTGACCTGCACAAAATGGTAGAGTTGCTCATAAGCAAGAAGCCTATTGATTTTAAGGTCAAAAGGTCAACAACTTTGCCGAATTTCTAAAATCATCACTTTTTATCCGATTGACTTGAAATTTGAAGAGGATTTGCAAATCAGGTCTGCAACTTTAACCACAAATTATTATTGAGACAATATCGGCCAAAAGGTCAACAAAGGCCAAGGGTCAACAAGGTAGGTGCAATTTCTAAAATCCTCAATTTTCATCTGATTGACTTGAAATTTGAACAGATTTGCATATCAGGTCACCCAATTAAACCTCCAATTATTCTTGAGGTCAATATAGGCCAAAAGGTCTACATAAGCCAAAGGCCCTTTAGACCTTTAGGCCTCCACATCTTTCAGACCTTATAATACCCTGTCGACCTCTTTGACATTTAGACCCTTTTTACATTCGTACATTTTACATCCTACATTTTAGGACCCTTTATACCCTTTCAGACAATTGCGACCCTTTAGACCTTAAATTACACCCTTTAGTCCCCTTCGACCATTTAAGACCCTTTCGACACTTTAGAGCCATTTATACCTTTTCAGACCTTTTGACCTTTCCACCTTTAGACGTTCAGACCATTTGACCTTTACAACTTTTCAGACCTCTACACATTTACTTGGATGGGCTTTGCATTTTCAGATGCTTTTTGTTTATTTTTGTTTCTGGTATAAGTGGATTTGCATTTGTAAGTTGTACAAATAATAATCATATTTTGCCTTCCATGAGAAAGTATATGTCTACTTATCTCACAACTAAAAACTATAGTCTTTCTAAGGAAGGACCAGAGATGGTCTGATTCAGCGGAAGGACAAGGATGCTTTTTTTTCTCAATCAAATGTTGAGAGCCCCCCTTGATTTGAAGAAGGGCTCACATCCGAAACATGGCTTCACCCACCTACGCATGGTGGTTAGCATAACTCTCTCTATTCAGCTGAGAATTTTTTTGGGAGGGGTTTAGTGATCCTTTTGTCATATTAATCCCCTCTTTTCATCAGCAAGTGTGCAATTTAATTTGAATTAAAAGCAGACTGCTTTATTGGTCTAACCTAATAGGCCATCAAGTCTAATATGGCATCATGTTCCATTTGATACCGGAACACTGAGGCTATCATCTGCTTCCTCGACAACATCAATGATGAATTGAATGATTAAGTTAAGGATAAAGAACAAGTGGATTTATTAGTCAGGTTCACTATGTTAACAAATATAATTTCGTTCAAAATTTTGGTAGATTAGCAAACCTGTACATTTTTGGAACATTCAGAGCATGAGGAAGCCAAAAATTAATGTTTACATTTGCACAGACACCTGCATGGCCGCCATTTTGGATTTTGAAAATGGCCGCCATAAAATACATATTTTGCGCGATCTCGGCTTCTAGTCAACCTAGAGACTTAATTAAATATGCTAATCCTATGTTTTCTGGGTCAAGGAATCCAATAAAGGCCTCAAAATAGTGCTCAGGATTATAGAAAAGCAACAAACAAAGGTAATTGAAAACCATTGTCTTTATATTTGTGATATAACTGTATTACATAATACATGATATTGCAAGTCCTTTGAAGTTATAGGTTGTTATAGGAAGTTATAGGTAGTATCAGATTGAACTATAAGTCCTATACACAGGATCTACTCGGTCTACACCGTTCAGGAATATGCTTTTACAGATCTTCATCACTGTCCTGAGTGTCATTTTCGCAAAGGTGTCTATGCAAATGTAAACATTAATTTTTGGATTCCTCATACTCTGAATATTCCAAAAATGTATAGTTTTGCTAATCTACCAAAATTTTGAACGAAAAAACATAGTGAACCTGACTATATCCTGTTTTTGAACATAACATATGGCTGAGCAACTTCTTCCATGTAGCTGTAAGAAGATTTCCCGATTGTCTCCCTTACAAAAAAGTCTGATAGATTTCTCATGGGATTTTATGATAACTGGAGAGGAAACTCACGAGAAATCATTGGAGATCTTTGTAAGGGAATTGTGCTATAAATGGGAAATCATATCATACTTTGTGGTCGTGGATAACAATGCATATATTGAATCCTACTATTTTGTAAATATTTCAGGAGTTTGCGTGTTTGTATGTGTGTTTGTACATTATTCTTTCATGGCTGAACCTAGACCTAGAGACGGAGACCTTGCTTGAGTATTTCATGACCTAGAAGCCTCAAATTTTTCACAAGTGCTGGGGGTACCCAGGCCAGGCACTCACACAACTTCTGATGCAATAAGATAATTTCCCCAACCCTTCCCCCCACTCCTCCCCTTCCCCCCACCACAAGGGTGGGAGATGTGATTTTTTAAACTGTACATGCATGTGACACAATGCAGGTGGTGTACTGACGCTACAGCATAAAAATGTTTTTTCCCACCTCCCTCACCATCCACCCTCTCCACTCCCACCTTCCAGGCCACTGTTGGAGCCTGGAAAGAGCAGGTGTTTCTAGCAATATCAAAAGCCGCTTCGCCAATCTCCACCGAATTTTGCATACTGCTTGGGGTATCTAAAGTCAGGTCATGGGCATTAAATACTCTTCACCATAGGAGGCAGAGGCAAATTCTGTATACTGGCAGAGTACCTGCACTATGGGCGATCTTATTCCAAGCATGCAACATGTTCTTCTGATGCATAATTATTTGGGTGGTGTATAGGCTACTGACAGCTCCCTCAATTACTCCCGAAAGATAAAACAAATAACCCGGGTTATGTGCATGAAGCAAAAACATACCTACTGCCCTGGATGAACGTGGGGACAGGAATACCGTACATACTGTAAAGTGTGGGGACTTGTAATACCCTCTCCCACCTGGAGGTGGTGCTACATGATACACATTTACATATAGAATTTGCAGAACCTGCCCCCTCCCTCTAACCCCCCTACCCCCCCCCCCCCCCCCAGACCACTGGCAAAGATTGAAACACCCTATGCACTAATTTGGGTCATGCTGATCCTATGTAGCAAGTATTGATGTAATCAGCCCACAACTGTAGGAGTAGCATGTTGCACACGCGCGCGCACGCACGCACGCACATACACACACACACACACACACACACACACACACACACACACACACACACACACACACACACACACACACACACACACACACACACACACAGTAACACACTCACACCAGTGTCCGTGAATTATAGTAAGGATTACATGTGTATCGAGTAACACATGCGTATCGAGTGGTGGGAGACGGTATTACAAGTCAATTGTGGAGATGGCTTGCAATTTTGTACTGCATACCTGGCATAGTCTTCGTCCGTACGCCTCACAAGGCTACGGCGTCGTATCATTGGCTGAGAATGCGGCTATGCCACTGATACAATGCCTTTTGCAATACCCTATCCTCTGGCAAGGTTAACTAGAGGTACTAATAACTGTCAAACCTTCCAGGGAGTAACGCCTAGAATTGAAAGAAGGAATCCATGACACAGCTTCAAATTTAGCATTTTCTTAAACCTGCAAAACCCAAAACCTATTTTTTTTAAAGGCCCCTTCATTATTGTCCTGATTGCAATTGACGCCGTTGACGCCTGCAGAACAGAATAGACAGGGCACACATTGAAGTAAAAATTGAATGGCACCTCTCCTCTCATTTTGTGAGATGCCTACCAAACTCGGTATGTAGCTCGATCTGGTGCTGACATGTAAGCAACATGCCTAATATGTGGTGAGTACAACTGCTGAAAGAGTAAACCTCATTTGTAGATTTTGTGACTGCAAGTGGGGTACATACTGTATTTCACAAGCCTCCGTATCTCCACCCTTGCTTTGCTGCATGGCCCAACATAACCCCAAAAGGTGGATGTACACTTGAACTTGTCTTTGACGGTCATCAGCAGCTGCTTCAGGCCCACTTCCACATACTACCTTCCAGCTCTCGCTGGTGTCCATCCCTGTCATGTAAGCAGCTTAACAGAAGCTGCCGTCAGTCACCAAATTACCTCCTCACCCACTATATCAAAAGCTAAAACAGGAAAATTCCACCTCCTCCCCCAATGGCTGAAGAGCCAAACGTCGTTACCCAGAGAGGCCTAGCAGTACATAAATTTCGATGACCAGGTCAAGCAGGTCTCAATGGCAGCTTAAACGATGGGAAAACCCAGCAAGCAAGTGGACATCTGCAGAATTACCCCATCTCTACTAAACATCTAGGAAGTGAGCTACGAAGGAAGGAATTTTCTCTTTTTAACTCAACTGGACTACCGGCCAGTTGAGTTAATCACATACTGAACCCTCCGGTGTCCGTCGTCTGTCGTCGTCGTCGTCGTGTCGTCCGTTAACTTTTCGACGTTAACACTCCAGAGGTCAGGATGGAGGATGGCATGAGGTTGCCTGCTTGAAGGCCTCGAGGGAAGAGTGTTAAAGAACTGCCTCAATGCAGTTCAATAGACGGGAGAAGTGAGAATCAAATGGGTTAATTTTGGAAGTTTCACCAGGAGGGGGTTATTAGAAAGCCCCATGCATTCTGGGGTTGCTGGGGGAGTGTCGGACACCTGAGAGAACAAAGGGAGCAATATCAGAGAAGAGGTGGTCGAAAAAAGAGACCATTGACCTGCATGCGATGTGAGAAGAACACTGTGTGCTTCGGCGTCATTGTGAAAGATCCCAACAATGTTGAAAACTTTCGTTTCTACCGAATTCAGGAAGGATAGATGTGATGCTGGGGAACCACCCCATGGGAGAGAGCAGTACTCCATTGAGCTACAAACAAAGGCCTTGTAGACAGTGAAGAGCTCTGATTTTCGAAGGAAGGACTTGGATTGATAGAGAATGCCTAGTCTGTGGCTGGATTTGAAGGCCCGCTTTGCTTTGTGGTTGGCACAGGATAAGTCATAACTCATGGGGAGGCCTAAAGCCCTAAACGTTAAAGAGGCTAAACCTCTTAGTGGCTGACCATTGAAATAGATAGGTGGGTTAGTTGGACAATCCTTCTGTAGCAACAGGGTGAGGCAGTGACATTTTCCAAGATTGAAGAACATATTTTATCTACACTACATGGCCAAAAGTATGTGGACACCCGAACATCACACCCGTATGTGCTCGTCAAACATCTCATTCCAAAATAATGGGCATTAATATGGAGTTGGTCCCCCCTTTGCTGCTATAACAAACTCCACTCTTCCGGGAAGGCTTTCCACTAGATGTTGGAACAATGCTGCGGGGATTTGCTTCCATTCAGCCACAAGAGCATTTGTGAGGTCGGGCACTGATGTTGGGCGATTATGCATGGATCGCAGTCGGTGTTCAAATTCATCCCAAAGGTGTTTGATGGGGTTGAGGTCAGGGCTCTGTGCAGGCCAGTCAAGTTCTTCCACACCCATCTCGACAAACCATTTCTGTATGGACTTCACTTTGTGCACGGGGGCATTGTCATACTGAAACAGGAAAGGGCCTACCCCAAACTGTTGCCACAAAGTTGGAAGCACACAATCGTCTAGACTCTAGAATGTCATTGTATGCTGTAGCGTTAAGATTTCCCTTCACTGGAACTAATGGGCCTAGCCCGAACCATGAAAAACAGCCCCAGACCATTATTCCTCCTCCACCAAACTTTACAGTTGGCACTATGCATTCGGGCAGGTAGCATTCTCCTGGCATCCGCCAAACCCAGATTCGTCCGTCGGACAGCCAGATGGTGAAGCGTGATTCATCACTCCAGAGAACGCATTTCTACTGCTCCAGAGTCCAATGTCGGCGAGCTTTACAGCACTCCAGCTGACACTTGGCATTGCGCATGGTGATCTTAGGCTTGTGTGCGGCTGCTCGGCCATGGGAACCCTTTTCATGAAGCTCCCGACGAACAGTTGTTGTGCTGACGTTGCTTCCAGAGGAAGTTTGGAACTCGGTAGTCAGTGTTGCAACCGAGGACAGACATTTTTTACGCGCGACACGCTTCAGCACTCGGCAATCCCGTTCTGTGAGCTTTTGTGGCCTACCACTTCATGGCTGAGCTGTTGTTGCTCCTAGACGTTTCCACTTCACAATAACAGCACTTACAGTTGACCGGGGCAGATCTAGCAGGACAGAAATTGACGAACTGACTTGTTAGAAAGGTGGCATCCGATGACAGTGCCACATTGAAAGTCACTGAGCTCTTCAGTAAGGCCCAATCGGCCCATTCTACTGCCATTGTTTGTCTATGGAGATTGCATGGCTGTGTGCTTGACTATACAGTCGTGGCCAAAAATATTGGCACCCTTGCACTTTTTTCAAATAACTCAGAATTTTCTTGAAAAATAAGTTTAAATTGACAAAAGTATTTGGTCTCCACAATTCATTATTTCACTGTTAATATTACAGAACCTTTGTTTTTGATTCAGAACTTAATATATCCTTTTAAATCAGAAAATAAAAAGAAATGGCATTGACAAAATTATTGACACCCAAGACTTAATATTTCGTAGCACAGCCTATGGACAAAATAACTGCAGTCAAGCGCTTTCTATAGCCAAGAATGAGCTTCCTACACCTCACTACTGGCAGTTTGGCCCACTCTTCTTGTGCAAACTGCTCCAGTTCTCCCAGATTTGAAGGGTGCCTTCTCCCAACTGCTGTTTTCAGATCTCCCCACATGTGTTCATTGGCATTTAGATCTGACTCATTGCTGGCCACTTCAGAACAGTCCAGCGTTTTGTCTTGAACCATTCCTGGGTGTATGTTGAAGTGTGTTTGTGGTCATTGTCCTGCTGCAAGACCCATGACCTTCGACGGAGACCCAGCTTTCTGACACTGGGTTTAACATTGCGCTCCAAAATGCCTTGGTAATCTCCTGATTTCATGATGCCATGCACACATTCAATGAACCCAGTGCCAGAGGCAGCACAGCAACCCCAAAACATCACTGAACCTCCTCCATGTTTGACTGTATCGAAAGTGTTCTTTTCTTTTAAGGCTTCAATTTGTTTTCCGTAAACATAGAGATGATGTGCTTTAAAAAAGCTCTAATTTAGTCTCATCTGTTCACAGGACATTCTCCCTGAAGGATTTTGGCTTGTTCAGGTGTGTTTTGGAAAACTCCAGTCAGGCTTTCTTATGTCTCTCTCAGCAGTGGGGTCCTCCTGGGTCTCCTACCATAGAACCCCCTTTCATTGAGTTGGCGATGGATGGTGCAAGTTGAAGCTGTTGTACCTTCTGTCTGAAGGTCAGCTTCAATCTGTTTGGCAGTTGATCGAGGTGCTTTCTCCACCATTTGAACAAATGAGCTTCGTTGCAATCTTTGATCAAGTTTTCTCTTGCGGCCACGTCCAGGGAGGTTGGCTACAGTGCCATGGTCTTAAACTTCCTGATAACATTGCATACGGTGGACACAGGAACATCAAGGTCTCTGGAGATGGACTTGTAGCCTTCAGATTGTCCATAATTGGCTACAATCTTGTGTCTGACCGCCTCAGACAATTCTCTGGTTTTCTTTCTTTTCTCCATACTCATTGTGGTACACACAGTGACACAAAACAGCAGAATGACTCATTTTCTCTATTCAAACTGGTTGAATGAGTGATTTTTATATTGCAGGCACCTGCAAATCACCACAGGTGAGTTCAATTCCAAAGTAAAGGAGAATGACCTGCTTGAAATCTAATTATTTCTCACAACATGTAAAAGGTGCCAATAATATTGTCTGGGCCATTTTAGTATTTCTATGTGGAATAAGCTAAAATTTAATAGTTTTTTCAGCTGTTTTTGTTTTGTTCCACTGCAAACGAAAGAAATATATATATGTGGATAACAAAATATTTTTTAATTTCAACAATTTTCTGGAAGAAATGGTGCATTATTTGAAAAAAGTGCACGGGTGCCAATCATTTTGGCCATTACTGTAAATACCTGTCATCAATGGGGTGTGGCTGAAACACCCGAACCCACTAATTAGAAGGGGTGTCCGCATACTTTTGGCCATGTAGTGTATCATATCGGCATTTAATGAATTCCGCAGGCTGTCAATCAGTGGGGTGGGGTACATTACAACACAATGTGAGACCCACAACAAAAAAGGAGGAGGGGGTTTCCAGAGCATATGAGGGGTTGTTCATGCAGATGAGGAACAAGAGTCAGTCCAAGACACTGCCATGGGGGATTCCAGCCACCACTGGGAAAGGAGAAGAGAATGTTCCATTGATAGCAATACATTGACAGCGTGAGTGACAGAAGTCAGAAATCCATCAATAAAGGCATCCTTGTATGCCACAGGCAGAGAACTTGGCAAGTAAAGCAGGATGCTGCACTGTGTCCAATGGCCGAGATAGGTCCAAGGAAATGGTCGTGGCCTCTTCATTGAGATTTAGGGCCTCCACCCATTGCCGAGAGAGGAGCAGAAGCATGTCCAGAGTTGAATGTCGGAACGGATTCCAAACTGATAAGGTCAGAGATCAGGGTGTTTAAAAACAGAAAAGAACTTGACGTCAGCAGCAATAATGGATTTCATATCTTGACTTCCATATCTTATTTAATAGGTGATTATCTGTGTTTGCACCTTTTTGTAAATGGGAGTTATGTTTGCAAACTTCCAAATGAGAAAGACGGACTGAATAGGGCAAACAAAGTCTAATGAGCCCTAAATTCTCATTCCTATGTCGTGACACATTGTAAAACGTGACACATTGTAAAATGTGACACATTGTAAAATGTGACACATTGACACAGTGACACATTGAGCTTCGAGCAGTGTAAAATCAAAACTGCTCTCTAGGAAACCTTATAAATCAGAACTGAGAAAAACGGATGAAAAGAAGTGTTACAAAATGTTGATCAATGCAAACAGTATTGCTGAGTGTCCACATTAAACAGGTTGTCACATGCAGTCATCAAGGTTTTTTTTTTTTTTTTTTTTTTTTTTTTTTGTATACAAGATCGAGGCTCGTGAAAGAGCTAACATTAATCACACAAAAAGACAAACCGACACACAAAACACAAAAAACAAGGGGAGCGGTAGACAAGATGGGGAGAGAGGGGGAAGGACACAAAAGAGAGGGGGAAGGACACAAACACAACATTTGAGAGCAGGGACATCGGGAGGACTTGGGGGGAGGTGGGAGAGGATTAAAACATATGAACACTGCAAGGACTCTGGGGTGAATTACCGGGGGTAGAAAAGATCAAGGTTTTCGATGGGGGAAGATAAGAGATGGTGGTGAACAGCTGTTTTAAAGACCTGGAGGGAGGAGTGGGATTGAAGGGAGTGGGGGAGTTTGTTCCAGAGGCGGGAGAAAAGGGGAATGAAAGAGTGAAGGTGAGCAGAGAGCCTAGACTTTGGCAGTTTAACCAGAAGAGGGTTGCAGGCAGATCTTGTGCGACCTGAAGGAATATTGGGGGGACAGAGCACAGAGAGAGCTGGGGGAGCAAGGCCGGAGAGGAGTCGGTAGAAGACAGAAAGACCACCAACCTGCCTGCGGTGAGTGAGTGAAAGGCCCTCGGCGTTGACTACATCGCAGGAGATTCCAATGATTCTGAAAGCTTTGGCCTCAACAGCGTGAAGCCGAGCAAGGTGTGAGGCAGGAGCACCAGCCCAGAGGGGGGAACAGTATTCCATTGAGCTGCGGATGAAAGCCTTGTATGTGGTGAGGAGCTCAGGTGTGCCAAGGAAGGACTTCGCACGACGGAGGATGCCCAGTCGGCGACTGGCTTTGGAGGCCAGCTTGGAAATGTGGTTTTCCCAAGAAAGATCATGGCAGATAGTGAGACCCAAAAGCTTGAGCGACAGAACTTCTTGGAGAGGATTGTTGAGAAAGTAGATGGGAGGGTTGTCCAGTCGGTCCTTTCGGAGAGACATTGTAAGAGTGTGAGATTTGTCAGGATTGAAAGACATGTTCCACTTGTTTGACCAGTCTGTGATTTTGTCCAGGTCTGCAGAGAGTGAGGAGGCTGCAGACTGCCGATCTGAGGGATGAGGAATGGAGCGACAGAGAGTAGAGTCGTCAGCAAAGAGATAGAGAGGATTTTCAAGAGAGTCAGAGAGATCATTGATGAAGACCAGAAAAAGCACAGGGCCCAGAACACTACCTTGGGGAACTCCAGCCTGAACAGGAAGAGGATATGAGAGAAACCCATTCAGGGCCACACGTTGACTACGACCAGAGAGGAAGTCCGCCAGCCATGCGTGGAGATTTCCATGGATACCAAAGGAGGAGAGTTTGGAGAGCAGAGCAGGGTGCCAGACCGTATCGAAGGCACGTGAAATGTCAAGGGAGACTGCTCTAATTTCCTGTTTGGTGTTGAGGACCTCCATCCATTGTTGAGAAAGCAGAAGCAGCATGTCCAGAGTAGAGTGACCAGGTCTGAAACCAAATTGATGATCAGAGATGAAGCCATTGGAGAAGAGGAAAGATTTAATATCTGAAGCAATGATGGATTCCATGACTTTGCTGATAATTGGGAGAAGGCTGATTGGTCTGTAGTTGCTGGGATCTGTTTTTGCACCTTTTTTGTGCAAAGCGGTAATGTTGGCTGATTTCCAAGCAGATGGCAGATGACCTTGAGCAAAAGAGAGGGTGAAGAGAACAGAAAGAGGGAGTGAAAGTGCAGAAGAACATGATTTTAGGACCCGTGGGCTGATGCCGTCAGGACCAGTTGCAGAATCAGAGTCGAGGGTTGCCAGAAACTTTTCCACCTTGTCAGGAGGAAAGGACACAGAGTCCAGGAGCAGCTGGGTACGACTGGGTACGGTGGGTACAGAGAGGGATGGGTTTGGGACACAAGATTTAGAGGCAAACACAGAGTTGAGGCATTCAGCTTTTTCACGTGCGGAGTCAGCCGTTAAGCCGTTTGAGGTGAGGGAGGGGATGGAGGGGGAACAAACACCAGAAACAGATTTGACCAGACGCCACCAGGATTTGGAAGAGGGAGACAGATAAGAGAGTTCGGTCTTGAGAATGGTGAGATATTGTTTCCTGGCTCTCCTGAGGGTGGACACACACTTGTTGCGGGCTTTGTGAAAGGAAATGAGATTTCCTTCCGTTGGATTTGCTTTCCAGGAGACGAAAGCAAGTTGTTTCAGGGCAACAGCCTCACCACAAGATTCCGTGTACCATGGACGGGAGGAAGGGTATGACAACTGAAGACGAGATGGTATAAATCTGTGCATGAGAGAGAGCAATTTACTTTGAAAGAATTCCCAGGATGAGTTGATGTCAGAGGCGGTAGAGATGGGAGACCAGTCCAGATGATTGATGGCTGCTTGAAGACCGTGCCAGTTGGCCCGAGTGAAATGCCAGACTCGTCGACGCTGAGGAGGCTCTCTGAGAATGGTCAGAGAGATGTCCACTTTGACAAGCACATGATCAGATGAGCCGATTGGAGCAGAGGAAGAGCAGCAGACATTTTCAGGGAAGTTTGTCATAACCAAATCCAGAAGAGAAGATGCTCCGTTGACTGAGATCCGGGTCGGGAAATTGACAGATTGTGTCAGTCCCAGTGAGTCGCAGAAGTCCTTTGCTGAAGAGCCATGGCTGGTGAGAGAGGTACCCACACCCAGCCAACTGGCATGGTGACAATTGAAATCACCACATATGAGGAAGAGAGAGTTGGGATGGGTAGATAGAAGTTGGTCCATATTATCAGACAGTGAGATGTAGATGGAGTCATCGCTGATTGGTGGACGGTACAACACACATATGAACAAAAGGTGGGAGCGAAGGGGAAGCCGTAGCCAGAGGTATTCCTGGGGGTGAGGTGGAGAGAGTGCAGTGCAGGGCGAGTGAGGAAGAGAGTTTTTGATAAAGATAGCAACCCCACCTCCAGGACGAGGCTCAGGTCTATCATACCGGAGGAGGGAGTAACCTGGGAGAGATACCAAGGCATCAGAGACATCATGAAGGAGGAAAGTTTCTGTTAAGCAGATCACATCTGGTTTGTCAGAAGCAACCTGTATGGAGAGGTCAGTCAAGTTTGAGCGAAGGCCCCGGATGTTTGAGGTCCATACCGTTAATGAAGAGGAAGGGGGAGCATCGGGTCCAGAACAGGGGGGGGGAGGGGTAGGGTAAGATGTGGAAGAGGAGGAAGAGGTAGGGTGAGCTATTGAAGGTGTGTCAGAGATTTCAGAATAGCTTGGAGAAAGGGAAGAATGGGGCGGACAAAAGGTTTGATGGAGATTGGGTGAGGCACAGTGAGGTGTTATTTGAGGAGGGGGAAGAGCAAGGCAGAAGGTTTGGGGAGATGAAGGTGAAAGTTGGAAGGAGGAAGAAGCAGGGAGGATGCTTTGAGGAGGAGGGGTGAGAGGGGAGTCTAGGAGGGGAGGAGCGAGGGAGAGTCTCGGAGGGGAGGGGTGTGGGGGGAGTTTAGGAGGGAAGGGGAGAGAAGGGGCAAGGGGGGAGATTTGAAAGGGATGGGTGATGGGGAGGATTTGGAGGGGAGGGGTGAGATTGGATTTTGAAAAGTGTACGATTCATGGGAAACGAACATTTTTTGCAAAATGAGTTTGAGACCTTCGAGTCAAAAATACGTTTGAGGACACTGGAGGAGGGGTGGAGTTCTGGATAGTTTAGGGAATGTAGAAAGGAGGAACTGTAAGAGATGGTATTATATATATTTTTTTGGAATGAATAGATTTGGTGAGCAAGACGAAAGCATCCTTTTGTAGGAAAAGAAGAAAAGGGTGTTATAATATATGAGAGAAAATAGTTGTTCAGGGGAGAGATTATACATTTCTAACCGCGTGATCGCGAACGAAGAACGAACGAACAAAAAGAACAAATAAACGAATAAGACCTGGGAAGGAAATAGTTTTTTTGGGGGTTTTTTTTTTTTTTTTTTTTTGTGAGTACAGATATTAAACAAGGAGGTACGGGGTGAACGACTGGTACGAAACAGAGAACGAAAATAATTTCAGCGCATTCGACGAATCGCTGAGAGAAAAACAAACCACAAGGTCGGAGATGGTACGGTAGTCCAAGCCTACGAGTACTAGGCCGCAGAATACTCGATACCATTAACCGACGATTGTGTATACATGTACGAAAAATTAGCACCGAAAATTTTCCAAAAGATACGCTATAGGTACATACACCGAAAGATAGATACAGTCTCGACAAAAACACGATTGAGAAATATCACTTAGCTTCGAAAGCATGAGCGCATGGAGCAGCTTCGAAAAGACGCGACCTCGCCGTGATCTCGCGAGACTTCCCTCGCGAGATTCGCGAGATTAACCGAAAGGTTAATGAACTTCTCCTTCTCTTCCCTTTATAAGGGTTGAAGTCCATTGGTACCAATCTTCTGCCGATTCTTGAGCACAATGCTCCTCCACTTCTCCACTCGACAACCACCCCCACCTTACTGATATCTCTCCTCACACGATCTTCCCATCTCAACCGCCATCTTCCTCTTTTCCTCCAACCTCGCTCCCTCAACCTATCTGCTCTCTTTGCCGTTCTCTCTTCCCCCATCCGCATCATGTGACCGGCCCACTTCAGCACACTTCTTACTAATATCTCCGTGAAGATTTCTTGCACACCAATCTCCTCCCTTAGTTCGTCCATCCTCCTTCACTCTCGCAATCCTGATCCAGTTGTTCTTGCAAACCTGCAGCTTCTGTTGTCGTCTCTTTGTCAGTGCCACCGTCGTGCGATCATTGACTCACTCGTGCTCTTCCTTACCTCCCTCAAGTTATAGCTCAACTCCCGGAGCTCATTCACCATGCCCTGAGGATCTTTCTCTCCTCACTCTTAAGGGCATTTTGGGCATCTCAACACAACCACAACGTCGGCCACTTCCAAGCCAAACCAACTGAAATATGACGTAAACAATGTACCAAGCACACACACGATGTAAAACTCCCGATGGCATAGCCTGGATTAACAACAAAGAGCCGTCCAGGTTCGCAGTACTCCAGAGGCCTAGAATAGCACGTGGCGATTGGGTCACAGGCTTTAAAAGCCCTGGGGAGTGAAAATGTGAGTAGGCCTCAAGCCACGGCCTCGACTAGTGGATTGCAGGAAATATACTGCACGCAAGGCCATCAAACGAAAACAGACAAGTGCCGAGGAGGAAGTGCCTATTGAGATGAATGTAGGAATGACGACGCCTCAGGGAGGCCTCAACAATCGTCGTGGTCTGTCGTAAAATCGGATTTCTCATCGGAGGTGTGAGAAGGCCAGTGAGATGATCATCAATGGAGGATGGGGCTGCACAAGATCGAGCAATTCTTCTTCATCTATCTATAATGCCAGTAATCTCTGTCTGTGTGTATGCGACCGCTGTTTCTCGACAACTACCGGTCCGATATACTTGAAACTTGCCAGGTATATTGCTGGGGACCTGAGGATGTGCCTTTTCAAGGTTTCATATTAATCGGACAAGTAGTTACCGAGCTATGTCCAAAAAACGATTCAACCAATCAGAGAGCAGCGAGCTATCACGTGTGCCGAACGTGGCGAACAGACTCTGCCTCGGACGGCACATTTGAGAGCGTATTCATTTATTTCACGTTGGCAAACTATGTTGCCGTTAAACGATGTTTTAAAACTAATTAAAACTATTTTGCGATTCATCGTAACTGCGATATGCGACCTTCCGGAGCTCCTGTGAGAGCGTGCGCCATTACGGATAGTAATTCAATTAAAAACATAAAAACATTGTCCCAATTCAAGGTTTCATATTAATCGGAGAAGTAGTTACCGAGCTATGGCGATTTCTTTACCAAACTCCGCAAGCCGTTCGCTTTGGACCAAACCATTTCATGTAAATAGAGGGGGGGGATTGTCACCGTACTCGCAAGCCGTTCGCTTTGGACCAAACCATTTCATGTAAATAGAGGGGGGGGGGATATAATTTTAGATATAGATATAGTACGGGCATGCCCTAGTCTCCTTTAATGGTCACAGTTATTCCCACGTTCTCGTGGGGTTGGCCAGGGGAAGCTTGGCCCAGGTCTTTCATGAATCGGCTGATCAGGGCTGATGTTCTAACAAGGTTAGGGCAGGAATTTCGAATTTGGCCAAGGTGCCGGCAATAGCTCACCTATTCTTCGTAAAGGACACCGGAGGATCTTTACTGTCCACAAACTAACGCCAGCAGACAGGACGCCCATTTAACGTCCATCTGAGGGACAGCACACACATTGATGAATCACTCTGCTTGTGAAACACTGAGATCACAGTTTATAGCTGGGCCGGGATTCCATCGCAGGCCAGACAGCTTGGAGGCGAGCGTGCGTATCTCTGGGCCATCCTGCCAGCCCACACAATATCTAGCACTCAGGGGTTCAATTGTCATACGCACTCACGCTCTATATTGTGCTCAACCGCCATCTCGTATATTCATCACAAGATATTAGTCTATGCAAATATGGTCACGTATTGAGGCCCAAACAAGTATTGAGGCCCAAACAAGTATTGAGGGCCAAACAAGTATAGAGAGCCAAACAAGTATTGAGGGCCAAACAAGTATAGAGAGCCAAACAAGTATTGAGGGCCAAACAAGTATAGAGAGCCAAACAAGTATTGAGGGCCAAACAAGTATTGAGGACCAAACAAGTATTGAGGACCAAACAAGTATTGAGGCCCAAACAAGTATTGAGGCCCAAACAAGTATTGAGGGCCAAACAAGTATTGAGGGCCAAACAAGTATTTTTGCCCAAACAAGTATTGAGGGCCAAACAAGTATTGAGGGCCAAACAAGTATTGAGGCCCAAACAAGTATTGAGGGCCAAACAAGTATAGAGAGCCAAACAAGTATTGAGGGCCAAACAAGTATTGAGGGCCAAACAAGTATTGAGGGCCAAACAAGTATTGAGGGCCAAACAAGTATAGAGAGCCAAACAAGTATTGAGGGCCAAACAAGTATTTTTGCCCAAACAAGTATTGAGGGCCAAACAAGTATTGAGGGCCAAACAAGTATTGAGGGCCAAACAAGTATTGAGAGCCAAACAAGTATAGAGAGCCAAACAAGTATAGAGAGCCAGACAAGTATTGAGGGCCAAACAAGTATTGAGGGCCAAACAAGTATTGAGGGCCAAACAATTATTTTTGCCCAAACAAGTGTTGATGGCCAAACAAGTATCGAGGGCCAAAAAAGTATAGAGAGCCAAACAAGTATTGAGGACCAAACAAGTATTGAGGGCCAAACAAGTATTGAGGGCCAAACAAGTATTGAGGGCCAAACAAGTATAGAGAGCCAAACAAGTATTGAGGGCCAAACAAGTATTGATGCCCAAACAAGTGTTTATGGCCAAACAAGTATTGATGGCCAAACAAGTATAGAGAGCCAAACAAGTATTGAGGACCAAACAAGTATAGAGAGCCAAACAAGTATTGATGCCCAAGCAAGTGTTGATGGCCAAACAAGTATTGAGGGCCAAACAAGTATTTTTGGCCAAACAAGTATTTTTGGCCAAACAAGTATAGAGAGCCAAACAAGTATTGAGGACCAAACAAGTATAGAGAGCCAAACAAGTATTGATGCCCAAGCAAGTGTTGATGGCCAAGCAAGTGTTGATGGCCAAACAAGTATTGAGGGCCAAACAATTATTTTTGCCCAAACAAGTGTTGATGGCCAAACAAGTATTGAGGGCCAAACAAGTATTGAGGACCAAACAAGTATTGAGGGCCAAACAAGTATTGAGGACCAAACAAGTATTGAGGGCCAAACAAGTATTGAGGGCCAAACAAGTATTGAGGACCAAACAAGTATTGAGGGCCAAACAAGTATTGAGGGCCAAACAAGTATTGAGGACCAAACAAGTATTGAGGGCCAAACAAGTATTGAGGACCAAACAAGTATTGAGGGCCAAACAAGTATTGAGGGCCAAACAAGTATTGAGGACCAAACAAGTATTGAGGGCCAAACAAGTATTGAGGGCCAAACAACTATAGATGCCTCAACAAGTATAGAGGCCTCAACAAGTATCGGGGTACCAATAAATATAATAGTTAGAGCAATGCCTTTCTGTTTGATGTCCATCTTTCACTGAATCTCAACTCCATTGCCTGCATTTTAGGGCGATTCGCACGGTCACTTTGTTATTAACAAACAACATGGAAGAAGGAGAGTTTGACTCAAATCTAGTCTTTAAAGATTTAAAACAAAGGAAAATATAATTTAATTACCCTCATAGCCCAGTCAAGATTTTCTTTTTCCCAATCTTTTTTGTTTTTAAGGAAGAATATCCGCTACATCTATAATGTTCAAAACCACAAATACAGACGTAAAAAACGTAAAAAAAGCATATTTGAGATATAATCATGATAAGCTGTGCACTCATCTTCTTCAATCATCGCTGTAGTACTAGTAGTGTAGTATTGAAGGAGCTGGGGCACCCACGTCGATCGGAAGAATGGACGCGACAAAAAGCTGGAATTCATCCGAGTTGCTTTAATCAAACCAAACACTCAGGCACTCTGAAAAGCCCGTTTATCGGGCAGCAATATATATACATATTATCCCGGAGCGTTTGCCCAGGAAAGGCGAGAGGGGGCATGGCCCAGCGTCCTGGCTGCGGCCTGGCAAGTTGAGGGCGAGCCTGCCCGGGCATGCCCGGGCGTCCCGACCGAGGCCTGGCAAGTTGAGCGCGGGCCTGCCCGGGCGTCCTGGACGAGCCCGGCATGGTGATCGCTCCGCGTCCTTGATAGGTGCAAGGCGATTGTGAAAACCCAGCGGTAGCCGCTACACACGTCCCCCCAGAATCGACTTGCACCGGCAGGGTCAATTTGAGGGGGGTCCTGATGACCCGGCCGAAGCGACCCCTGGCGGGTCGTGGGAGGGGGTCCGGTGTGGTGGTGGGCGGTCGAGTGGGGGGCACCGTGGACGGGGGGCGGCCTCGCCGCGGCGGAAGGGCCACCCGTGGTGGGTGGTCGACGTCCACGTGCGCCGGCTTGAGGCGGTCCACCGCAATCCGGTCCGACCTGCCGCCGATGTCAATGACGAACGACTTGTCGTCCCGTCGCAGCACCCGGAAGGGCCCGTCGTACGGCGGCCGGAGTGGCCCCCGATGTGCGTCGTGACGCACAAAAACATACTCCGCTGTGCGAAGTGCTGGGGGGACATAGGACTGGGGGTCACCGTGGTGGGATGTTGGCACGGGGACAAACCGTCGGGCGGCCTCCTGGAGGTCCGAGCGCTGGTGAGCTGCGGACCAGGGACTGGTAGCGTCGGGCACAAATTCGCCCGGGACGCGTAGCGCCTGGCCATAGACCAGCTCAGCGGTGGATGCCTGGAGGTCCTCCTTGGGGGCCGTGCGGAGGCCCAAAAGGACCCACGGCAGCCGGTCGGCCCAACCGCCGTCTTGAAGGCCGGCCATGAGCGCGGCCTTCATGGAGCGGTGGAATCGCTCGCACAACCCGTTTGCTTGGGGGTGGTAGGCCGTAGTACGGTGGAGCTTGACCCCCAGGTTGCGGGCGACCGCGCCCCACAGCTCGGAGGTGAACTGTGGTCCGCGGTCTGACGAGATGTCCGCCGGTGCGCCGAAACGGGCGACCCAGGTGGCGATGAAAGCCTGCACCACGTCGGCGGTGGTGGTGGAGACGAGGGGAACGGCCTCCGGCCACCTGGTGGTCCTGTCCACCATGGTGAGCAGGTGTGTGAACCCCTGTGACGGGGGGAGGGGGCCCACCAGATCCACGTTGACGTGGTCGAAACGTCGTTCGGGCACGGTGAAAGGTGCCAGCGGGGCCTGGGTGTGTCGGTGGACCTTGGCCTGTTGGCAGGCTGTGCAGGTGCTGGTCCAATCGCGGACGTCCCGTCGAAGGCTGTGCCAGACGAATCGCGCCGACACCAGCTTCTGGGAAGCTTTCCGGCCCAGGTGGGAAAGGCCGTGGAGGGAGGCGAAGATGCGGCGTTGCCAGGTAACGGGCACGATGGGGCGAGGCTGGCCTTGGGAGACGTCGCAGAGCAGGACAGTGTCCACGAAGGGGATGTCGGCCAGGCGGAGGCCCGTGTCCGCCACCCGGAGGGCTTGCACCGTGGTGTCGGTGGTTTGGTCCGCCGCCATAAGCGCGAAGTCCACGCCGAGGTGGACCGCGTTCGCGCTGGCCCGAGAAAGACAGTCGGCCACGGCGTTGTTTTTGCCGGCGACGTGCCGGAGGTCCGTGGTAAACTCCGACACGGCGGAGAGGTGGCGCTGTTGGCGGGCCGACCATGGCTCCGTGACCTTGGCCATTGCGTAAACCAACGGCTTGTGGTCGACGAACGCCGTGAAGGGTCGGCCCTCCAGGAGGTGGCGGAAATGGCGAACGGCCAGGTGTAGACCGAGGAGCTCACGGTCAAACGTGCTGTATTTGAGCTCGTTCGGCCGGAGCTGCCGGCTGAAAAAAGCGAGTGGCTGCCAAACCCCGTTCACCCATTGCTCATGCACGGCGCCCACCGCGTCGTCGGAGGCATCCGTGGTGAGGGCGATGGGAGCGTTGAGCACCGGGTGAGCGAGCAGTGTTGCGTCGGCGAGGGCCCGCTTTGAGCTTTGGAAGGCCGCGTCCATTGCTGCAGACCAGACGATGTCGTGCTTGGCCGGCTTGCCCCGGAGGGCTTCATAGAGGGGCCGCATGAGTTGAGCAGCACGGGGCATGAAGCGGTGATAGAAATTCACCATGCCCAGGAATTCCTGCATGGCCTTTATGGAGCGGGGACGCGGAAACATGGTGATGGCCTCGACCTTGGTTGGCAGTGGCACGGCCCCGGTCTTGGTGATGTGGTGGCCCAAAAAATCAACGGCCATCGTGCCGAAGTGGCATTTGGCCGGGTTGACGATGAGGCCGTGCTCGCTGAGGCGCCCGAACAGTGTTCGGAGGTGGAGGAGGTGCTCGGCCCGGGACGTGCTGGCGACGAGGATGTCGTCCAGGTAAACGAAGAGGAACGGCAGGTCACGCAGCACGCCGTCCATCAAGCGCTGGAACGCCTGAGCTGCGTTCTTGAGGCCAAACGGCATCCGTAGGCATTCGAATAAGCCGAACGGCGTGATGACGGCCGTTTTAGGGACGTCGGCCACCCTGACAGGTACCTGGTGATATCCCCGTATGAGATCGATTTTCGAAAAAATGACCCGTCCCGCCAGACGGGCGGAGAAGTCTTGGATATGCGGGATCGGGTACCTGTCGGGGGTGGTAGCGTCATTGAGACGGCGGTAGTCGCCACACGGGCGCCATCCACCCCCCGGCTTTGGCACGATGTGCAGTGGCGAGGCCCACGCGCTATCGGAGCGCCGCACGATGCCGAGGTGCTCCAACGCATCGAATTCGGCCTTCGCCACGGCGAGCTTGGCTGGGTCGAAGCGGCGGGCCCTGGCGTAGACCGGCGGGCCCGTTGTTGGTATGTGGTGCTCGATCCCATGCCGTACTGCGACGGCCGAAAACGTCGGCCGCGTGAGGGCCGGGAACTCCGTGAGCAGGCGAGCAAACTCGTTCGCCGCCGGGACGGCGCATGCCAGCTCGGTCGGCGCGGAGCTGCTCAATGTGCATACCAGGGAGCTGAAGGTTTCGGCGTTGATTAAACGACGCCGTTGGACGTCCACCAGCAGTCCGTGTGCGCAGAGGAAGTCGGCGCCTAGCAGAGCCATGGGCACGTTTGCGGTTACAAACGTCCAAGCAAAGCGTTGGCCGCCGAAGCAGAGGGTGACGTTGCGCGGGCCGAAGGTGCGGATGGTCGATCCGTTGGCCGCAACCAAGGAGGGGCCGCAAACCGCGGACTGCCTGTCCTGGTCAGAGGCGGGTATGACGCTCAGTTGGGCGCCGGTGTCGCACAGGAAGCGCCGTCTGGACGCTTTATCCGTGATGAACAGTAAGTTGCCCGTGTGGCCGGCGCTCATGGCTGGTAATGAACGCCGGCCCGGCCGTTTCCCGGCCTGCCGAAGGTGCACGGGGGTCGGCATGTCCGGGCCTTCTGTCCGAACCTGGCATGATAGTAACACCACGCTTGGTCAGGTGGAGGCCCCGGTCGTCGTGCTGGAGGTGGTCGGCTCGGTGTAGCGGCCGCCAATTGCGTCGGCAGTTCGGTCGTCGACCGTGCCGGGTGCTCGGGCGCCATGGGTGTTGCGTCGGACGGCGGTGGGTCCCATGTCGCCGCTGCGATGCGCTGACCTGCGGCGGAGATCTTGTCGGCTTCTCTGGCAAGGGCCCGGGGATCTGTGATCGTCGTGCTTGCCAGGGCGAGGCGTACCGGGTTAGGCAGCTGACAGAGGAACAGCTCCCGGAACAGGAATGCCGGAGAGTGCTCGCCGAGCAGTGAAAGCATGTAGTCCATTCGCTCGGAAGGGCGCGTGTCGCCGAGCTCGGGCAGGTCGAGCAGGCGCCGTGCGCGTTCCGCCGATGGGAGGGCGAAAGCGTCGAGGAGAAGCTTCTTAATCGCGCCGTATTTGTCAGCGGCTGGCGGGCTGTCGAGGAGGCTCAGGGCGCGGGCCGCGGTGGCTGAACCGAGCGCTGCTACCACATGGTGGAAGCGGGTGTCGTCGGCCGTGATGCCTCGCAGGGCGAACAGGGAATCCGCCTGTGCGAACCAAACCGCCGCGTGAGCCTCCCAGAAGGTAGGCAGTTTAAGGGCGACTGCCGTGTCCATGTCGGTAGGTTACCAATGAAGGAGCTGGGGCTCCCACGTCGATCGGAAGAATGGACGCGACAAAAAGCTGGAATTCATCCGAGTTGCTTTAATCAAACCAAACACTCAGGCACTCTGAAAAGCCCGTTTATCGGGCAGCAATATATATACATATTATCCCGGAGCGTTTGCCCAGGAAAGGCGAGAGGGGGCGTGGCCCAGCGTCCTGGCTGCGGCCTGGCAAGTTGAGGGCGAGCCTGCCCGGGCGTCCTGGACGAGCCCGGCATGGTGATCGCTCCGCGTCCTTGATAGGTGCAAGGCGATTGTGAAAACCCAGCGGTAGCCGCTACAGTATCATAAGTGGGCAGTGGCCATGGCGGCGTAGTGTCTGTCTGCACTTTTCTCGTTTCCAAAATAAAATGTATTGCAATAAAAAAAATTGGGGAGGCATGAGGGTTTAGTGAAAACCAAAAGGGGGTGTCATGCCAAAAAAAATGGCAACAAATGGTAAAGAATGTGGTATTAATTTAATAAAAAATATATTAAATATTAGGGATATTAATTATTAATTAAATTAAAAACTCCAAAATAAATAAATAAATACATTAACTGTTTGATAGTACGTACTTCGCCATAACACATTGTGTAGGTTGTTTATAGAATGTGATATTAATTTAATAAATAAACTGTTTGATAGTACGTACCTCGCCATAACACATTGTGTAGGTTGTTTATAGAATGTGATATTAATTTAATAAATAAACTGTTTGATAGTACGTACCTCGCCATAACACATTGTGTAGGTTGTTTAAAGAATGTGATATTAATTTAATAAATAAACTGTTTGATAGTACGTACCTCGCCATAACACATTGTGTAGGTTGTTTATAGAATGTGATATTAATTTAATAAATAAACTGTTTGATAGTATGTACCTCGCCATAACACATTGTGTCGGTTGTTTAAAGAATGTGATATTAATTTAATAAATAAACTGTTTGATCGTACGTATCTTGCCATAACACATTGTGCAGGTTGTTTATAGAATGTGATATTAATTTAATAAATAAACTGTTTCATAGTACGTACCTCGCCATAACACATTGTGTAGGTTGTTTAAAGAATGTGATATTAATTTAATAAATAAACTGTTTGATAGTACGTACCTCACCATAACACATTGTGTAGGTTGTTTAAAGAATGTGATATTAATTTAATAAATAAACTGTTTGATAGTACGTACCTCGCCATAACACATTGTGTAGGTTGTTTATAGAATGTGATATTAATTTAATAAATAAACTGTTTGATAGTACGTACCTCGCCATAACACATTGTGTAGGTTGTTTAAAGAATGTGATATTAATTTAATAAATAAACTGTTTGATAGTACGTATCTTGCCATAACACATTGTGTCGGTTGTTTAAAGAATGTGATATTAATTTAATAAATAAACTGTTTGATAGTACGTATCTTGCCATAACACATTGTGTCGGTTGTTTATAGAATGTGATATTAATTTAATAAATAAACTGTTTGATAGTACGTACCTCGCCATAACACATTGTGTAGGTTGTTTATAGAATGTGATATTAATTTAATAAATAAACTGTTTGATAGTACGTACCTCGCCATAACACATTGTGTAGGTTGTTTATAGAATGTGATATTAATTTAATAAATAAACTGTTTGATAGTACGTACCTCACCATAACACATTGTGTAGGTTGTTTAAAGAATGTGATATTAATTTAATAAATAAACTGTTTGATAGTATGTACTTCGCCATAACACATTGTGTAGGTTGTTTATAGAATGTGATATTAATTTAATAAATAAACTGTTTGATAGTACGTATCTTGCCATAACACATTGTGTCGGTTGCTTAAAGAATGTGATATTAATTTAATAAATAAACTGTTTGATAGTACGTATCTTGCCATAACACATTGTGTCGGTTGTTTATAGAATGTGATATTAATTTAATAAATAAACTGTTTGATAGTACGTACCTCGCCATAACACATTGTGTAGGTTGTTTATAGAATGTGATATTAATTTAATAAATAAACTGTTTGATAGTACGTACCTCACCATAACACATTGTGTAGGTTGTTTATAGAATGTGATATTAATTTAATAAATAAACTGTTTGATAGTACGTACCTCGCCATAACACATTGTGTAGGTTGTTTATAGAATGTGATATTAATTTAATAAATAAACTGTTTGATAGTATGTACCTCGCCATAACACATTGTGTAGGTTGTTTATAGAATGTGATATTAATTTAATAAATAAACTGTTTGATAGTACGTACCTCACCATAACACATTGTGTAGGTTGTTTATAGAATGTGCATTGGATGACTTATGATTTTGTACCTGAATGCTGTTTCTGTCAGGCAAGGCCAGAGTGTTTACCCAATTTCCAGTGGAGGCTTTCGGCCACCGTACCCACCATCCCTTACTGTCAGTTCCACAGTTACCAGGTAAATGTACAACCCACTTACCTCATCTATATGGAAGAGGTCATGAGTTCCTGAGGCATGAAGGTGAATGCCTATTCTTGCAATTCGGGACTCCATGGGATCATGGGATGTTTGACTCCAAAAATAGATGTTTGCATTTCAAGTGAAACGAAAATCGTTTCACTAACTGAGAAATTGTATGGTAAATCCGATCATTATTTTTCACTTTACTTCATTCATCTATCTATAATTCCAGTAATCTCTGTACGTCTGTACGTTTGTTTGTTTGTCTGTGACCGCTGTTTCTCGACAACTACCGGTCCGATATACTTGAAACTTGCCAGGTATATTGCTGGGGACCCGAGGATGTGCCTTTTCAAGGTTTCATATTAATCGGACAATTACTTACCGAGCTATGTCCAAAAAACGATTCAACCAATCAGAGAGCAGCGAACGATCGCGTGTGCCGAACGTGGAGGACACACTCTGCCTCGGATGGCACATTTGAGAGCGTATTCATTTATTTCACGTTTGCAAACTATGTTGGCGTTAAACTATGTTTTAAAACTAATAAAACCGAATTTGCGATTCATTCGCTTTCCTGCGCGTTTGTGCACGCTATGGCGATTTCTTTACCAAACTCCGGAAGCCGTTCGCTTTGGACCAAACCATTGCATGTAAATAGAGGGGGGGGATTGTCACCGTACTCGCAAGCCGTTCGCTTTGGACCAAACCATTTCATGTAAATAGAGGGGGGGGGGGGGATATAATTTTAGATATAGATATAGTACGGGCAATGCCCTAGTAAATGAAAAAGGAGAATAGTACACCATCAAGCAGGAAATTGAACTTTCGTGAATTTCCCAGGAATTTTTGTTGGAGGCAGCCATATTGTGATTCTGATTCATTGACTGTGACTGGCCAAAACGAATATGTGACCTCACATGTTCAGACTGGCCCACACAAACACGTTTATGAAATCACATGTGCTTCACCACATTAGGTTTTGACTGATGAAGCAGCAACCCCTGTTCAACATTTCCATTTGGATCAACAGCTCATAATGCTGGGATCCCAGTTCAAAATGCCACGCATACTGCTTGATGTGGCCATTGCCTTCCGATGCCTCTATAATCCTTGTCGAAGTGCACTGATGTCTACCAATGTCCTAAATGTGCAATATGTGCAAGCCCTTCCCCGAGTCTGAAATTATATCACTGTGAAAAAAAACTGAATCCCAAGTTGCCCCAATCTGTCTACAAATGACCAGGTGGACTCCAGAAGAACCACCTTTAGAGGCCATTTTCCTTGCGGAGTGGGGGTTGGCCTTTTTGGGGCACCGTGGTCCCCTTTTTGAAGCAATGTTTTATAGCCGGATGCCCTTCCTGCCGCCAACCCTGTTAGTCGCTCTTTTGCGACACACAGGAAATTACCAGTGAGCTGGTACTCAATTTGCCGACCTCGGAAGGATGACGGGCTGAGTCAACCCCCCTGGCGTTAATTCAGCGATCGACCGGGATTCGAACCCAGGATCGTAGGATCCCAAGCCGGCACCCTAACCGCTAAGCCAACACCAGGCTTGGACTCCAGAAGCTGACACACACAAAAAAAAAAAAAAATTGTACTTTCATTATCAGGTCGTTGTTAATGGTATAGAACAGTGGCTTTCACACTGTGGGGCATGCCCCCATTGTGAAGCGTGATGCGAGTGCAGGGTGGGGGAAAAGGGGGTTGAGCCCATGTGAAAAAAAAAATCTTTTTAATGTCTAATTCGACTTAAATATTCAAAAATTGACTAATTAAACTAGACATTTCTACGAACACCAACGTCCTCCGCCTTGCAGTATGGATTTCTCAACTAAAAACAACTAAACAGTAGAAGCTTGGTTTCCCTTGCCTTGGTGGTGGGAAGAGGATATTGGAATCATCGTTGGTATAGCGAAAAATCCGCGTCAGCATCTCCCGTGCAATTCGCTTTGCTGGATTAACTTTTTCACGATGTAAAGCCGGTGGGACCTACTCGCAGATCTTCCCACCTGGACCTAAAGCCGGAAGGAGCTGTGCACTCATATTCTTCAATCATCTCTGTAGTAGTGTGGTATCAATAGTGGGCAGTGGCCATGGCGGCATAGTGGGGTTGGTGAAAATCAAAAGGGGTCTGTCGTGCCAAAAACTTTGGGAACCACTGGTATAGAATGTGATATTAATTTAATATATAGTACATTAGTAATTATTTTAATAACATTTGGTAAGTCCAAACATCCTCACTGAAGAACAGCATGCTTCATGACTAACTCATCATGCTGGCACCACATCACCATGACAGTTTTACAATGTATTCACTACATCGAGCCCTGGTTATCAAACCACTAAGCTGTACTGCCACCTTAATTACTATCCCACACTGATTAACAATATGTAACAAGCAACTGAGACACAAGCATAATTCCACTTTCTCATCTTTTCCAGGTTTCCCCCACACATTGTCCCCCATTCCCACCCACTCCATGCCACCAGCATTCCACATCCTGCTATTGTCAGCAACAAGGAGCCAATGGGGTGAGTACCCAGGTAATGATTGTCTTACCTGGTGCTGAATCGTAATAACGTATTATAAGGTGGTCGAAATCTCGTCAATCTGAATATTGTATACAATTTTCAATAGGAATCGCTCGATAATGTTTCAGAGACAACATTTGAATGAACACCGTGCAGTCATGTACATGCCAAAGACAGGTGTGTTTGACTCGTGGGAATGCCGATACCTGTTTGGACTTTATCCCAAGAAGCAAACTTACCTGCATTTGGTGGACAACTACTCCAGCATGCAAAAATCAGTGTTGTCAGAAGGGTGTGGGCTCTCTACCAGACACATGGTGGTCCTTCAAAACAACTTGATGGAGGTCAGGCAAGGTAAAACACCGCACAGAAGGATCAATGTCAGGTGATCACACACCTTTGGATCATTTGATGAAGCGCTGCAACAGAGCCTTCAAAATTCAACAAAGATGTAAGTGTCCATGTAGACTATAAGAAATAGACTCCATGAAGCTGCTATACAGTATGTTGCTGGTGTAGACTACAAATGAATATCTTCCTGATTGATGCACACCATGGATGATGTCGATTTTATTTTGTGTACAAAATCTAGGCTCTTGGAGCAAAATAACAGCAGATAGGAGGGTAACCTACTAACATCTGGATGGTGGGGAAACAGCCAGCAACAAACATGCAGGTAGATGACCAATCAAGAAAAAATGAGAGAGAGAAATAAATATAGTACCTCGTAATTTGGGTAGTAATAAGGGAGGGTTAACAGGAATGGAAAAGACCACAGGTAGGGGTGGAATGTGAAATGAGACGGTAGCGTACCGCCTTCTTGAAGCCCTGGAGGAAAGACGGTGATCGTATACTGACTCAGACAGGTGGTTCCACAGGTGCAATAAAGGGAAGCAAGCCTTACACCTCTGATTATTTATGAGAGGTATGAATGATATTGAGAGCTTCAAATTCCACAGCAATTAGGAGTGAGAGGTATGAAGTGGGAGGGGGGTGGGGTGAGGTGTGGTGGGTTCCCTCTACCCATAATAGGAGAGAACTGCTCTTGAGATTTTGATGATTATCAAGACCAATCGTCATCATTACCATTAATATGCAGCACATGGCTGTGGTTTAACATCGGTTCTTTCAGGGGTGTGACGGTGCTACTGATGCCATTCCCCTGTAGGTTAGAGCAGGAATTTTGGAATTTAGCCAATTCAGGGTGTAGGCAATCATCTCGACTAGTCTATCAAGATCAATGGTCTCATTTATCTTACTATAATTCACCAAATGTCCGTCCGTCTGTCTGTCTGCCCGTCCGTTCGAAGGTACCGCAAAAACGGCTAAACCGATCGCAACGATATTTTGGGTGGTTAATCCTGGGATCTCCTGGAGTAAAATAGGGTATATTATTTTTCCAATTTCAGCTTTGGCCTCCAGCATTTTCAGGTTTGGACTCCCGCATAACGTTATTTTCCCGGGTGCTGCACAAACGGCTGCACCGATCGCTGCACATCTGCACCGATCGGACTCAGTGACCTTAGACAAAGACCTTTTATGAGGACATGGGTTGAATCCCTGCTTGAGAGAATGCCAACCCCTTCCCCGCCATCACGGTCGTCTCTCCAACTCACAATCCCACGAGATATGTGGAAAGGATGACCCAAAACCAATTATCTTCTTTTTGATTCGTATATAAACATCATTAAAAGTAAATAATGACCTCGGCCAAAGTTCAAACGACGTGAGTTAAATCTCTACATGAGAGAATTCCACATAGCTATTGGGGTGGTGTATACGCTAATAGATCGCTGTCTCTATCGATCTTGCCAACGCTGTAACACCTATCGGTTCAAAATCATTTTAACTGTTGAGTTGGTAGTTTTTACAATGAAGGAAACATTAACAATGTTGTTAAAAGTTTATTTCGTGATTAAATTTGTGATTGGAGTTATGTTGTTTGGAATGAAAAAAGAGATATCGAGTTCAAATAAATGGCGACATGCCGTGATGGTTTCTACTTTCTAAACGTGAACTTCGCGGATCGCCATATGCAGATTCTCCATGGACCCACGATCGATGTTTCTATACGTGAACGTACCCGTTTGTTTGCGAACGGGTACGTTTTTCATGGAAGTCCTTCACGAACTTGCTCTCCATGTCTGACGTGCAACTGATAGTGCTACAGGAATGTGGTATTTATTGGTTTCATGCTTTAGCATTCGCCGTATCTGCATTGCCTGTTTGCTCTTTTTGCCCCCACACCCTTCCTCCACCACTCTCTCTCTCCCTCTCTCTCTCCCCAACCCCTCTCTCTCTCCCACCCCGCTCTTTCTCCCCACCCCTCTCAGTCTCTCCCCCCTCTCTCTCTCTGCCACCCTTCTCTCTCTCCCCCACCCCTCTCTGTCTCTCCCCCACCCCTCTCTGTTTCTCTGCAACCTCTCTCCCCTCCACCCTCTCCCACTCCCCCCCCCCCCCCACTCTGTCCCTCCCTTCTCTCTACCCCACCCTTGTCTCTCCCCAACCCCTCTCTCTGCACAACCCATTTCCCCTCCCGTTCCCCTCCTCTCACCTCTCCCTCCCCATCCTCTTTCCTCTCCCTTCTTCCCTCCCTTCACCTCCGCATCCCCCATCCCTTCCGATCCTCCTCTCCCCCTTTCCTCACCCTTCACACTCCCCCTCCTCTGTCTCCTCCCTCCCTCTCCCCCCCACCCCCCGCATCTTAATATCCCCATCACGAAGCGACTCCGCGTTGCCCAGCAACGCCGGGTACCTTTGCTTGTATCAAATAAATATCCTTTTGTCCACAGTAATATTTTTCTCTTGTAGGTTTTCCTCTTGATGCTTTGCATTATATTTTAATTAAATCTATAAAATATCCCAAAGTGAATCAGCTTGATGAATGGGAAAGTCCTTATATGCTGAATAATGCAGTCACTGTGAGGTATTGAGGGTGGTTATCCCACAAACTGTAAACTTTAAAAATGGATACGAAGACTTATAAGGAACATATTAATATACCTTTCTTGAAGGATGGGGTGACCATTGCCTGCAAAAGATGATCTCATGTGTACCTTGTGTTTGTGTCTGACCAGAAAACCCAATGACTTGAACAAAAAGGATGGGGAGAAGAAACCACACATCAAGAAACCTCTTAATGCGTTTATGCTTTACATGAAGGAAATGAGGGCAAAGGTCAGATATCTAAAGTACATCGGAAGTTTCAAAGTCACATTATTTTCTTTAATTATGCCCATCACTCTTAGCCAATATGCATTACTTATATGTCATTGTGTACAAGCACATCCAACTGTACCAATCAAACTTTACTTGTGTACAAAATCGTAGTTACCCCAAGCACGTAGTGCAATGCGGCGTTAAGCAATTGCTTCACCTTGTCTGTCTGGCAATGAGAAACTACTGAACTGAAATTGAATTTAATATTTGGAACACGAATTTGAATACGAATCGGAGCACGAATCAGAGCACAAATCGAAACACAAATCAGAAACATGAATCAGAAACACGCATCACAACACAAATCGCAACTTGAATCGCAACACGTTTCGCAACACAAACTTTGGCAGAACAGAACACGAACAGCAGAACTTTGGCTCTGAATTTGGCAAATTGTTGAGTGTCATCCCCAGCGCACATGCACACAGTCTGTCTGTCTGTCTGTCTGTCAGTCAAACAAGATTGAAAATCATTCCAAAAAGGAAACCTACTGTTTTTAGTGACGTCATAAAGGACACAAAAAACAGGCATGAAGAACTAATTTATTGTGTTACATAAGGTGATGTAAAAAAAGGTGCATCAACGGCGGTAAACTTCCAATTCGATGGGGGGTATGGCAGCACCTGACGATACAAAAGATCTGTTTGGTTAGTGGATATTTTTCTCAAAGATCATTCCAAAATCGTCAGCATATCCGAGAAAAGTTGGTAGATGGTTCAGCTCCGAGCTGTTCCGTTTGACCCATTGACTTAGTTTGGTTACCATCTCACCTGGTATTCAAAGTTCACTAACAAGGCTAATATAGATCCTGCTCGGGAACGCAAAGCAGGAGTTGAAAAAGACCCTTCCCATATCCTTTATTCTCAAGACTGCACAGTGTAAGGTGTTCTATAAAAAGAAGTTTTTGTCTGATGCTTGCCTAGGCATTGTAAGGTTCTTATTTGTTAGGCCTTGGTACTAAAAGACTTTGTCCAAAAGGATTTCTTCATAGAACAATTAATTCGCTTGAAGGCAAGACCCTGTAATGGTAAGAACTCACCTTGTGATATTATTGGGAATTTGAATAAACAAATATATGGATATTTAGTCACAGGCAGTCATTGGCGGATCATTTTAATACCCTTTTTGGGCCCTGGTCCATCGTAGACTACTAACAATATCACCAATCTGTATATGGGTCTGCTGTCTGAAAGACTCAGTTGTTCTGTGAAGAAAACCCAACCCCTCCATCATAACGACAATGGTATCAATGTAATGACAACTCTGTTGGTTACCTGTTGCTAACACCTTTCTGTGATCACAGGTGGTGGCAGAGTGTACGCTGAAAGAAAGCGCCGCCATCAACCAGATCCTGGGACGAAGAGTGGGTTTGCTGCTCGAGTAACTTTATTGTGAAGTATTTTATTTAAAGTATAATAGTTTCACAATTTATACAATCTTCATACCTTGGGGAATTTTGGGTGGCACTGCCTTTTCACAGGTAATATTTTAGGGCACATCCCAAGTTGCCATCAAGGTATTAATTAAGTCAGCAAACGTTGATCACAAACTATTTTGAAAGTTGTTCTGTTGAGCCTATAAAGTATAATAAGTTAAATGCTTCTGCCTCAATAATTGTGAATGAATTATATTCTCAACAACAACAGTGTATGGTACTTTAAGAATTTTTTTTTTTGGCTTTTTGCAACATCAGCTATTTCAACTTGTGGTTGCAACTCTTCGTGAGGTGGGGTTTACAGGGAGGGAAAGTGAGAAAGCGAAATAAGCTTACAAGATATTTTACACAAGATCAAGAGTCATGGGAGAATGAGGTGTCGGAGGGTAAAAGGGCAACAACAGAATGTGGGAAAGGGGGCACAATCGGACATAACAAGCAAGGGAATAAATTTTGAGGAAATTAATAGAGAGAGGAAGGAAGGAAACATAGTAACCTTCAAGTAAGGGGGTTGGATTGGTGGGGTTATGAGGGTAGAAAAGATCACATGAGAAAGGATGCGAGATGATATGAGAGGGTGCTCCTCCTCCTTGAGGCCCCAGGAGCAATATTTAGGTCTTTCCACAGATTCTCAATGGGATTCAGGTATGGGCTTTGGCTGGGCCACACGAGGACTTTCACGTTCTTGGTCTGAAGCTATTTCAGTCTTGCTTTGGCCGTCGGCTTGGGGTCATTGTCTTGTTGGAATGTAAATCTTCACCGCAGTTGAATGTCTTTTGCCCTCTGTAGCAGGTTCTCCTCAAGATTTTGCCTGCATTTGGATTAAGATTCATTGTTCCCTCTATCCTTCCAAGTCTCCCAGTCCCTGCCGCTGAAAAACATTCCCATAGCATGATGCTGCCACTACCATGCTTCATGGTAGGGATGGTGTTAGGTGGGTGATGAGCTGTGCTCGGTTTCCTCCAGACACAGCGCTTTGCATTCAGGCCAAAGAGTTCAATTTTTGTCTAATCAGATCACAGAGTCTTTTGCCTAATGCTCTCAAAGTCTTTCGCACGCCTTTTTGCAAACTCCAGGCATGCTGTCATGTGCCTTTTTCTCAGAAGTGAGTACGATTGAACCCCCTCTGAAACACAGTTCTACAAATGGAAGAAAAGAGGAAAAAGAAAGAGTTCAGGTGTGCAGTAAGCTTGGGTTTTTAGAAGATTAACGAGGAGGAAGTTACTCAAAGAGCAAGTTAATCTTAGAAGAGCTGTGAAAGATCAAAGGAATCCAGACCAGAAGAGAGGCCACCGACCTACCTGCAATCTGAGAGTGCTTCGGCCTTATCGCAGGATATTCCAATAATGTTGAGAACTTTAGATTCCACAGAATCCAGGAGAGACATATATGATGCTGGGGTGACAATCCATAAGAGACAGCAGTACACCATTACGATATGAACAAAGAACTTGTAGGCTGAGTATTTCAGATCTTTCAAGGAATGACTTGGAATGATGGAGCGTTCCCAGTCTGCAGCTAGCTTTGGAAGCCACCTTTTACCTTACTGAACCTCTTCTAGTGACCATGAAAGAAGACAAGTGGAAGTGGATTTGTTTGACAGTCATTCCAGAGTGACAAGGTGAGAGAGACATGCATTTTCCTGTATTGAAAGACGTGTTCCATTTCTCAGAGCAGCTTCCGATTATCAAACCATGATCAATAATCAGGGAGTGATTGATGCATCTCCTGTCTGCACCTGTCGGTAGGATGGGGTACTGTGTACGTCACAACGTGGAGTCATTAGTACCAATAATTATCAGACTTGTTTTTATTTTTGCAAAGAAAGAGTTTTTTTGTAAAAACATGTTAACTCATGCTATCAATCGGATATGAGTGAGATTCATAGAGTTGATCAAATATACATCGATATGCAATGAACTTAAACATAGGAGGAGGCTATTTGGACCATCATGCCTGCTCTATATCAACACCACATTGATGTAATGTATCAGCTAGTTACTTCATATTACTGGGAGAGGGGCTTGAGAGTAGACAGTGGGGCAGGTACAGGAACATCACAAAAATTATTATTTTTGCTGAGGATTGCTGAGTGAGAAACACCAACAGCACATTCACTTTTTCAAGAGACCCTTCTAACAGATATGAGAATCACCACATATGTATAAAATGACCCATTGGCAGAAATAGTAGATCGGTTTAAAATGGAATTTGATAGGTATACAACAACAACAACAACAACAACAACATGCATTTTAAAGGCCATTTTCCCTGCTAGAGCGGGGGTTAGCCTTGCGGTCCCCATGACAATCTTCTCCATTTTGCCCTATTTTCTGCATCTCTCCTTGTTAACCCCCTTGCCCGCATTTCTTCTTCCACCATCTTTAGCCAAGTCTTTCTCGGTCTTCCCCGTCTTCTACTTCCTTCTACATTCATTTCCATCACTCTTCTCAACCAGTCACTTTCATCCTTCCTCAACACATGACCAAACCATCTCAACCTATTCCTCTTCACAGCATCCATCACAGGCTCTATTCCCATCATCTTTCGCAATTCATCATTTGTCTTCCTCTCTCTCAACGATACTCCGCACATCCGTCGAACCATTCGCATTTCCACCCTTTCCAACCTTCGTTGCTGCTCTATGTTCATTACCCATGTCTCGCTCCCATAAATCATAACACTTCTCACACATGCAGCATACACCTTTCCCTTCAGCTTCAACGACACTCCCCTCATCATCAGCACGCCACTCAATTCCCGGAACTTCTTCCATGCACATCTCACTCGAACAACCGTTGCCGAGTCTGATCCACCTTCTCCATTCAGCATGTCTCCGAGGTAGCAAAATGTTTTCACACCTTCCAGCTTCACGCCGTCTCCAAGATCCAACTCAACATTTCCTCCATCTGCAGCTCCCTCTGTACACACCTTACATTTGAATGTAGCTGCCACACTGGTTAATGACCCTCTCAGACCACTACATTTTTGATGAACCCACTCAGCGCACATTGTACACTGAATGGAGTTCACTCCGACACCCTTCCTACACACAGCACAGGGCCACTTGCCAGTTCTTTCCACCTCACCACATGCTTTACCACTTGCCATCACCTTCGTCTTTCCGATATTCACCTTCAGACCTTTTGTCTCCATACATTCCTTCCACGTGTTCATCTTTTCCTTCAGTCCATCCATACTTTCCGCAATCAACACCAGATCATCTGCATACAACAACTCCCACGGTAAACCCTCCTTTACGTTCTGAGCCAGCACCTCCATCACAGCTACAAATAGTAGTGGACTTAGTACCGACCCCTGATGCACTCCCACCTTCACCTCAAACTCACCACTGTTCCCGTCCTTCGTCCTTACAGCTGTGGGCGCTCTTTTGTACATTGCCATCACTACTCTGATCAACCATTCCTCCACTCCTAACTTCCTCAATGCCCATGTCAATACTTTGCGTGGAACCCGAACGAATGCGAATGCGATCGATAGGTATCTAGAAGCATTTTGGTTAGAGTGATGCTTGGAAATTGGCAGGATTAATTGGGGGTATGGATGGGTGTTTGGGTACATGGGTAATGATTGCAATGTCTGGGAGAGGGTCTAGTGAAAAGATAAATGCACTGTCAGTGTTGTTCCTTTATCACCCTCCAACTGTCTTCATCCTCACCATCTCCCCCATCTCTAAACAAAAATTTCCAAAAATGAAGAATTTGTTTTCTTCACTCAAAGTAATAAAATTGTGTGTTTGTGTGTGTGTGTGTGTGTGTTTGTGTGTGTATTTGTGTATGTTTGTGCATGTTTTTGTTTGTGTATGTGTGTATGTTTGTGTTTGGGTGTGTGTGTGTGTGTGTGTGTGTGTGTGTGTGCGTGTGTATTTGTGGGTGTGTGTGTGTGTGTATTTGTGTGTGTGTTTGTGTGTCACCCTGGTAATATCCCTAACCCTAGCCTTAATTCTGTCCCGCTGTTCTCCAACTCCTCCTCCCTAAACTACCCACTCCTCCTCCCCAACATCCCCACTCCTCCTCCCCAACCTCACCACTCCTCCTCCTCCCCAACCTCCCCACTCCTCCTCCCCAACCTCCCCACTCCTCCTCCTTCCCCAAACTCACCACTCCTCCTCCTCCCAAACCTCACCACTCCTCCTCCTCCCAAACTTCTCCACTCCTCCCCAACCTCCCCACTCCTCCTCCCCAACTTCCCCCTTCCTCCACCCCAGAATATGTCCCAATGGATTGGATAAATGCGGTGTTGATGTGACTCAGGCATGATGGGCCAAATTGCCTCCTCTTGTGTCAAAGTCCTTGCATTTAACCTTATTTAATCTACTTGCCATTCCTGCTAATATCTATATGACACTCTATCCTCAATGGCTCGACGTACCAATATACGTATCACTCTCTGGGTTTCCTCAAACAGAGTATTTCAAGAAGCAATAGTGCTTTGACAAGAATAAGTCACTTAATGCTGACACATAACTTATATTGTTTACTTTTGTGGAAGTATTTGTATTTGCTTGTTCCTGTTTTTAATATATTTCCCTCTTATGCTACCCACCGTCCCAATACCAGTGGCATGCGCTCTCCCGCGAGGAGCAGGCCAAATACTACGAACTTGCCCGAAAAGAACGGCAGCTTCACATGCAGCTCTACCCAGGATGGTCTGCCCGAGATAATTACGTATGATCTGACTTCAGATTTCTGAATTCCAAACTCAGCTTTTTATCTCAAATAAGTTATTCTTAATATCAGTTTTAAGAATAAATAATGAGGAAGCAAATGGGAAATGATGAAAACATAAAGTTTCATTTTCTTTGCAATGGAGGAATGACAACTGTTGTCAATGTGCAAAATCCAAGTGACCATTGTACCCTATCCCTTTGGTTGGGCATCCATTCTAATTATCTTTCATTATATATATATATATAGCCTGGTGTTGCCTGGTGTTGGGTGTTGGGCTAGCGGCGAGGGTGCCAGCTTAGTATCCTGGGTTCGAATCCCGGTCGATCGCTGAATTAACGCCAGGGGGTTGACTCAGCCTGTCATTCCTTCCGAGGTCGGCTAATTGAGTACCAGTTCACTGGTAATTCCCTGCTTGTCGTAAAAGGCGACAAAAAGGGTTGGCGGCAGGAAGGGCATCCGGCTGTAAAACATTGCTTCAAAAAGGGGACCAAAAAACAACAACAACCACGGTCCCCGAAAAAGGCCAACCCCCGCTTTGCGGGGGAAAAATGGCCTCTAAAGGTGTTTTTTTTGGGGGGGTTTTAAAATATATATATATATATATATAACTGTGAGAAATAGTAGAAACTCCACAGTACGAGCAGGGTGTCTCATTTGTATAAAATAAATAATCGGGAGATTAAATAAGACGTGGACGTAGCTTCAGGACAGTCGATCTTTAATTTTCGACAAGCTTTCGACCAACAAAGGTCTTCTTCTTAGTCGTCCCCAAGTTCAGCGGAAGTATATATATATTGTCGTGTCAGACAGTCCGTTAACACAGACTGACAGAACCGGAAGTGTGGAACTATATTTGAATTTCCTGATTTCTTTGTTATTATTACTTTCTCCATAGATCACTCAAATAAAAGCCAAACTGGCGGTATTTTTGTGTGAAAGGCAGAAGGGGGGGATTAGGGAAGGGGGCCAATGGCCCTGTTTCCAGGGGAGATACAGCCATGGGGAGCACAACTTAAGGTTAGAGCATGGTCAGGATGCCTCATAGCAAGTTTGGTCTGGATCTGTCTGGCGGGTTTGAGAAGAAGGATTTTTAAATTTAATGCCAATATTTGGGCCAAAACCCCCATTTTACCCCCTTATAGGGGGCGAATCTGGATGGCGAGCACAACCCATGAGACCTTACTGTCCTGATGCATCGTATCGAATTTGGTCCATATCGGTCAGGTAGTTTGTGAGCAGTAGATGTTTTAGTCAAATGTTAACAGACGGATGTATGTATGTACGGACGGACGACTGGACATCGAAACCCTCTCACTCTATGAGTTTATTTCTGAGAAATAACCTAAAAGGATGAACCAATAAACGTTTGACAGACACAGAGGATAATGGGACATGCAATATTGTGTAAAAAAAAAAGAAGGCCTAACCCCGCTAATAGCACCAAATACCGAACTCTCACGAGGAACAAAGGGGCAGGTATGGTCTTGAGGCAGGCGGAAGTTGGTAGCATGTAGGTCGCCGTAGCACAGGGCGAAGTGCAGTTTGGTGATACGAGCAATACTATCTGGATGCGAGGGATTGTGGTGAGGTGTGAACTAAAACTGGAAAGGCAATGGCAAACCGGCCAGTGATAACCCTTGCCAATAAACTGCTTGGCAGCAGCGATGCTCTCTGGCAGAGCATAGTACATCAGAATCAGAACTTCTTTTTATGCCTTTGGACACAACTAATGTTGTAGACCTGCTGATTGGAGAGGTTCTGGGATAAGAGGGTTGAAGCCTTAATAATGGACAGTACCTCGCTGATAATCCAGTTGGCCATTTAATCAGTCAATTTATTGAATGAGTTGAAATTATTCTTCAGAGGGAAATAATCCCTCTCCCTCTCTTTTTCTCAAACAGGGAAAAAAGAAGAAGAGAAAAAGAGAAAAGCAACAACAGGATGTTGCTGGTACTCTCTCACTCTCTCACTCTCTCCCTCCCTCCTTCTCTCTCCCTTGCTCCCCCTCTCTGTCTCTCTCCATGCACCCGTCCACCAAGCCCGATCCCTCTCTCCCTCTCATCCACATTTAATTTCATGAAAGGGGCCATCCATATATTATATAACGCACAGGGGATGATGAAGTGAGGGTGGTTGGATCACTGGATCAGTGTTACAGAGCATGACACAGATTTTAAAAATTTCAGCATACAAGTTTTTTATGCTACATTATCATAAGTAGGCAACGAAGGCAAGCAGGCTTTGTGTTCAACATATCCCTCCTTATTCCAGCTCTGAAACTCACTTTGGCCTTTAGTTCTAGCTTTACTAACACAAAGCCTGTCTTATGCGAGAAAAATATTTTTCATGTAAATAATATTACTCTAATATTCATGGCGAATATTCATAAGCCTGAATTTTCCCCATGTTCTGCTTTCTTGGGGGAGCGGTTATCTCACGAAACGTCATGTGATATCATTGGAGGGGGATCTTTGGTTTAGTGCATTATGCAGCATTGTGGGAGACGGGGGAGCATGGGTGTCTATTAGGGTGCATAAAACGCCCCGTTTTTGAAAAATATTCTCATATTGATCCAGTCATACTTTGTTTTGTTACACCAGCCTCATATAGCATTTCTGTAAAATATTTCGGATTTTCGATTTTGTTTAGATCCCCCACCAAGATCAGCTAAAAATCCAGTACGCCCGATAATGGGTTGCTTTGGCCAAATGTGAGATTTGTCGAATTTTGTGAAAGTAAGAACACTTTATTTTTGCAATTCAGGGTCACTGATTCCAAAAATGGCCTCTAAAAGGTGGTGAGATCAAAATTGGGAAAAATTAGTTCATTTTTTTGAAAATTGCATGATTGGATAGCCAACGAACCAAAAAAGAATAATTTTTCAAAATGTTCATTATTCTCTCTTTGAAACATGACAAGTTGATACATTGGCGGGATTGCGTCTGGCTTCATCAATTAGGGCCTTCATGAAGATGGCCTGTTGTGTTGTCAGCTTGAGTCAAGTGGCCAGAGAAACCAACTTCGGACGGCATAGGATATCGTGAGGGATGAACGCCGGTGTGATCACTGCAATGATGGCTCTGAGTGGAAGTCGCCGTGGTCATATGATTGGCAGTCGCATCGTTTTCATCGTTTCTGTTGGCTGCCACCTCAATGTCATCTGCCAACGAAATGATGGAACTAGCAGCACCACTTTTCTTCACCTTCCGCTTGTGCCATTCTTCCTCGGCCTTCCTCGGGCTCACGAACCTGACGACAGTGCACCTTCTGCGACAGGACCTTGTCGTAGTGCCAAAAGATGCAATGCGGTCAGTCTTCATCGACTGCAGGAACAGGCGATCCTCCAGATTTGTGACCATCTGCTCAACGTTGGCCGGCAACAACCATGGAGGTCGCATCCAGTCGTTCTTCCGTGGCCTGCAGCTTGACGATCATGGCCAGGGTGGATCTATGTGCGGTCAGGATCGCCCTCATCTTACAGTTTGAGTCCATAAGCTGAATGACTGACTGTCTGGTGGTCAGAGACAATGGGTATGTTGGCCTTCTTGTAAAAGTCTGGGCCAAGACGAGCTACGCAGATGCCCATTTGGGGGGAGAACCAGGGCAGCCGGTGTGCTTAGCCACCACACCTTTCTCAATGTGATGCATGAGACAGCGAAGGATTTGTAGGCAGGTGGGGAGACGTACAGTCACGTGAAAAAGTAAGTACACCCCATGTAAAGTTTTGACTTTTTCAACATATTTCAACATACAGCTATTTGATCTTCATTTCAACAATATTGATAGATAAAGGTGATATAATATAACAAATATCATGAAACATTTACATTTTGTAGTCCATTGTATAATTTAAATAAACATAAATGCAAATTTCGCATGTGGAAAAAGTAAGTACACCCTTGGCTCTAATAGGTGGTATTGCCCCCTTTGGCAGAAACAACCTCAAGTAGGCCTTTCTTATAACTGTCTACCAGTCTCTGACATTAACTGGGAGAAATTTTTGCCCACTCCTCCATGCAGAATTCTTTCAGCTGTGCGATGTTTGAGGGGTTTCTTGCATGCACAGCTCGTTTCAAATCCCCCCACAACATCTCGATGGAATTTAGATCCGGGCTTTGACTTGGCCATTCCAAAACCCTCCATTTCTTTCTTTTCAGCCATTCCTTGGTGGATTTACTGGTACGTTTGGGGTCATTGTCATGTTGCAAGGTCCACCTTCGGTTGAGCTTCAACTTTCCGACAGATGGCCTCACATTATCCTCAAGCACCCTCTGGTACAATGAAGAATTCATAGTGGATTCTATGATGGTGAGCTGCCCAGGCCCTGATGCAGCAAAGCTCCCCCAAACCATAATAATATTTCCACCACCATGCTTTACAGTTGGTATCTGGTTCTTGTCATCAAATGCTGTCTTTGATTTTCGCCAAACATGTCTTCTGGTACTGTGGCCAAATAGCTCTACCTTTGACTCATCTGTCCAGAGCACATTGTTCCAGAAGTGCTGGTCTTTGCCTAGGTGTTCATTGGCAAACTTTAGTCTTGCCCTGATGTTCTTTCTGGACAGCAAAGGTTTCCTCCTGACATACCTCCCATGTAGATCAAATTTGTGCAGCCTCTTTCTAATGGTAGACTCGTGCACTTTGACATCAACAGTGGCAAGAGTTACCTGTAGGTCCCGTGATGACATTCTGGGGGTTCTTAGAGACTTCTTTCAGCATCTTGCGGTCTGCTCTCGGACTGAACTTGATGGGGCGGCCTGGCCTGAACAAGTTGGCAGTTGTTTGGAATCTTCTCCACTTGTAGATGATCTTCCGGACAGTCGAATGATTGATTTCAAATTGTTTGGAGATCTTTTTAAATCCCTTCCCAGACTCGTTGGCATCTATAACCTTCTTTCTGAAGGCCTCGGAGAGCTCTTTTGATCTAGGCATGGTGACGCCGCACACTTCAACAACAAAGAGCAAACTAAATGTCTGAGGTTTAAATAAGACAGGTTCCTCCAAGATCCTCTCTAACGATGTTCTAATCATTTGCACCTGAGCTGGTGCACCTGATTCTAATTTTAGGTATTTGAAGTAGTGATAAATGTCAGGGTGTACTTACTTTTTCCACATGCAAAATTTGCATTTATGTTTATTTAAATTATACAATGGACTACAAAATATAAATGTTTCATGATATTTGTTATATTATATCACCTTTATCTATCAATATTGTTGAAATGAAGAATAAATAGCTGTATGTTGAAATATGTTGAAAAAGACTTAACTTTACATGGGGTGTACTTACTTTTTCACGTGACTGTATTCCTGTTATCTGTGCTTCCTCCTTATTGATGGCATTGCCCATACCGAACACAGCGCTTGCCCGTCGCGTTGACATCGGCGTTCTATCCTTGAGAGAGTCCGGACTGTCCGGCATACGAGCAAGTGTTAGCTGAGTTGTAGCAGATGGTGCCCATTATCGGGGGTCCCTGATTTTACCCAATCCTGGTGGGGGGGGGGGGGGGGGGGGTCTAAATAAAATCCAAAATCCAAAATATTTCACAGAAATGCGATATGGGGCTAGTGGAACAAAAAAAAAAGGACGACTAGATGAATATGAAAATGTTTTTCAAAAACGGGGCGTTTGATGTGCTTTTGATAATAGATATAGTCTATAATTGTTGAAATAAACATAAATGTGTTATGTAATATAAGGACGGCCACTAAAAGAGCGCTTTCAGTCATAGACACTCTCTCCATCACCATCTGTCTCCGCTCTTCATATATAACAAAATTATCCCTTGATAAAAAAAGAAATTTCTCTCTCCACCCGATCTGGCGATCATATGATTGATTTATCACTTGCCAAACTTGCTTCTCGAAATTTATCACTGGTTCATAGAAACGTTTCACTGATTTCTGAAATTTAAAAACGTTTTAAAAAAAACAGGTGCTATATGCTCTGTCTCTGTCCTCCTAGACTTGAGTAAGAAATTTTCTCCTCGCTTCCAATTCGACCCTGCTTCCTGGTGTCATCCTTGCAGGTCTGTTCCTTTACACTCACTCATTTTCACCACCTTTCCTTCTACCTCCTCTCATTGTCCTTTTATGTGTTAGTCCCCTCAACTCTCTCTATGTACTTTACCTTACTAATCTGTGCCAATAAGTGGTCTTTAACTAATCTCCCTCTCCTCTCCTCTCCTGTCCTCTCCTCGCCTCTCCTGTCCTCTCCTCTCCTCTCTCTCTCTCTCTCTCTCTCTCTCTGTTATTCCCCAAACCCCATTCCCTCCCCTGCTGCTTCTTACAGCTTATAATTTTGGATTATTCTACTGAAGGTAAGTTAGTATGTAGAGTACGAAAAGAAAGTATGGATATTGCTGCACATACATGTAGAAGGTTTAATAATTATATATTGTAAAAACAGATAGAAACAACACGTCTTCATTGTTATGCAATCCACATAAAAGGTAACATTCTTTTGTTTTCAATTTTATTATCAACTTGCCTGTGATTAGTGTTTTGTGCACTGCTCTATTGTCTCCAATTTCTCCTCATGTCCCTGTCATGCATGTAAGACTGTACACATTGACAAATTCCTCCACGAGCTTTAGAAAGCTTTGGTAAACTAGAACGGCAGTTGGTAGAGCACATACCAATGCCAGGCCGAGCAGTTTACGCTTTGCATCCCAATGATAGGCCGGATCTGCTTCTGGATCTTCACCAAAATTAAATCAATTCGTCCTTGTTACACACCCAACCTGTCCAAGTTTCATCCGAATCAGTCCATAACTTTTTGAGAAGTCCTGCTCACAAACAGACAAACAAACAGCTGATAATTTCTAGTTTTTCACTTTAGTCATTTTTTATATGGAGCCAGACATGTTGTACACATTATTGCTTGTGACACGCACATATGACATTACTTACACGTTTGTGAGTTCACAATATTAAGAAATACCACAGTCGACATCACAAGCATGTGCTTCATCCAATCATTAAGAAAACATGGCTGCCTCCACAGAACTTTCTCAGAAATTAAGTGAAGTTGTACTTGCTGCTCATCAATGGTGCATTTTAAAAAGTAGTACACCATGTTATTATGCTCTCTGGGGTATATAGATTACAGTAGATCTAGGCTCAGGTCCATTAGTCTGTGGGGGACGTGATACGCATATAATGCCTCGTGAACGTCGGGTTTCCTACCTTTCAGTTTAGTGTTAAACAGCATTAGCGGCTGTATAAAAAGGTAATCATACATGTTTGGGGTTTATAATATTTTTATTTCTAGTAGGGGAGCTCCCACAAAATGCCACCATAAGATGTTTATATACGTTAACACACCGTTTGTTTCAAGGTTTCTCCTAACACTCCACTGAAAGTGGTTGAGGCCGGAATTCGTAATTTGTTCTGAGTTCTGGCGATAACCTTATTCTTCGGAAAAGACAGCGTGGAATTTTTAACATCCACCAAATAATGCTAGCAGACAGGATACTACGAGGTTAAAGTTAGTGGGTAGACTAAAAAATATTACAGACCAGCGGAGCCTACCTTTCACTTTGCTGATGGACCAATTAGTTGTCCTGTTTGCCAAAATAAATTTACCCGTGCAAAGAGTGCTTTAACCTTAGCGTTGCGCAGGTAAAAAAGGAAATTGTAATACCCTCTGCCACCACCACCATGTGGCGCTACACGTTACACATTTGCATAGAGTGTTTATGCCCCCACAATGCTCTGGCTCCCCCACACCCCCACGTGGGTTCGCAGCCCCCTACCCCCCCCCCCCCCCCCCACACACACACACACACACAAGTTGTATTTGTACGCCGAGCTTGGAGTTTGTAACTTAAAATATGTGGCTTACATGGAACACATAACACATACAAACAAAGAGAGATCGAGAGAGAGAGAGAGAGAGGGAGAGAGAGATCGAGAGAGAGATAGAGATCGAGAGAGATAGATGTTTGCCTTTTATCGGTATAGATTCACATAATAATGCTTAGTGTTTGTCAAAAAATTAGTATTCAGTATTTATTAGAAATTAGTTAGTAGTTGGTAATTAGTTAGTAGTAAGTTAGTAATTAGTAGTACTTGTCAAATTAATAAATTTTAATGAACAGCCTTTAATGGGTTTTTAGTAATAAAAAACAAGTGATTTCACAGGGAATGTTATAATGAAGATATCCCTTGACTGTGCAAACAAGAAAGGATAGAAAGTTTGAGATCCATTATATACAAGTGGGGTATGCTCACACCTTGTAAGCAATAAATACATAGGTACATAATAAATAGAAGCTTTATAATTATAGGCAAGCATCAACGACCTCCTGCTAGATAGATATCTTTTTTTTCTTTTTTTTTACGGATGTGTTTACAATTTTTTACGTAAATTTTCATTGATGGTTTTATTTCACAGTTTACGGTTATAGAAATTATAATTTGCAAGTGCTAGATATCGATTGAGGTTTTTTTACGGACACTTTTATGGTTTATTTTTGTCAATTTTCATTCATGGACACTCTTTCTGTTTTTCCTTTGCAGACATTATTGTCATGTTTATTTTACAGTTTATAGTTAAATAAATTACAATTTTCAAATGCTCGATATCGATTGAGGGTTTCTTTTACGGACACATTTACGTTTTTTTACGTAAATTTTCATTGTAAATTTACGTTTACGTAAATCTCGCGAGATCTTGGCTAAGAGATCTCGCGAGATCACGGCGAGGTCACGTCTTTTCGAAGCTGTTCCATGCGCTCACGCTTTCGAAGCTAAGTGATCTTTCACATTTGTGTTTTTGGCGTATCTTTACATTTCTTTCGGTGTATGTACCTATTGGGGTGACTTTAATAGGTTTCTCGGTGTTGGTTTTTCATACCTGTGTACAGAATCGTCGGTTTTTTTCGTATCGTGTATTCTGAGGCCTAGTGTAGTGCTAGTAGTAGTAGGCTACCGTGTCCTCAGACCTTGGCTTGAGGCTTTTGTTTTTTGTCTCAGCGGTTCTTCGATCGCGCTGCAACTACTGTCGGTCTCTGTTTTTCACGGTCTTTTCACCCATACTTTTTCACCCATACTTTTCACCCATAATCTCAGCGGATTTTCCACACATCTCCCTGCTCTCGGATGTTGTGTGTGTGTGCTTCCCCTTTTCTCCCCATCTTGTCTTCCGCTCCCTCTTTTTGTGTATTTTGTTTGTCTGGTCGATTTGTTTGTGAAGTTAATGTTAGCTCTTTCACGAGCCTCGATTCAGTATACAAAAAAAAAAAAAAAAAAAAAAACTCCCTTGTTTTAAAATCTCAAAAAAAAAAACAACAATTTTTTTCCCTTCCCTGTTCTTATCCGCTTGTACGTTCTTATTTGTTCTTTCGTTCTTCTGCTCTTTCGTTCTTCGTTATTTGTTCTTTCGTTCTTCGACCACGTTCTTCGAGATCACGTGATCAAGTTGTTAATACATGTTTCATCTGTCCCCTGAAGAACTTTATTATTATGTCATATTCTATAACACTTTTTTCTACTTCTTCTATAAAAGGATGCTTTCGACTTGCTCACCAATTCTATTCATTCAAAAAAAAAATTCCATCTCTTACAGTGCATCTTTCATTCATTCCCTGAACTCTCCAGAACTCCACCCATCCTTCAGCGTCCTCAAACGTATTTTTGACTCGAATGTCTCAAGAAACTCATTTTGCAATAAATGTTCGTTTCCCATAAATCGTACACTTTTCAAAATCCAATGTCACCCCTCCCCTCCAAATCTTCCCCATCACCCATCTCTGTCAAATCTTCCCCCTTGCCCCTCCCCCACAAATCTTCCCAAACACCCATCCCTTTCAAATCTCCCCCCCTGCCCCTTCCCTCCTAAACTCCCCCCACACCCCTCCCCTCCGAGACTCTCCCTCACTCCTCCCCTCCTGGACTCCACTCTCACCCCTCCTCCTCAAAGCGTCCTCCCCGCTTCTTCCCCCTTCCAACTTTCACCTTCATCTTCCTCAACCTTCTGCCTCACTCTTCCCCCTCCTCAAATAACACCTCACTGCGCCTCACCCAAACACCATCAAACCTTTTGTCCGCCCCATTCTTCCCTTTCTCCAAGCTATTCTGTAATCTCTGACACACCTGCAACAGCTCTCCCTACCTCTTCCTCCTCTTCCACATCCTGCCCTACCGCTCCCCCCCCCTGTTCTGTATCCGATGCTCCCCCTTCCTCTTCCTTAACAGTATGGACCTCAAACATCCGGGGCCTTCGCTCAAACTTAACTGATCTCTCCATACAGGTTGCTTCTGACAAACCAGACGTGATCTGCTTAACAGAAACCTTCCTCCTTCATGATGTCTCTGATTCCTTGGTATCTCTCCCAGGTTACTCCCTCCTCCGGTATGATAGACCTGAGCCTCGTCCTGGAGGTGGGGTTGCTATCTTTATAAAAAACTCTCTTCCTCACTCGCCCTGCACTGCCCTCTCTCCACCTCACCCCCAGGAATACCTTTGGCTACGGCTTCCCCTTCGCTCCCACCTTTTGTTCATATGCGTGTTGTACCGTCCACCAAACAGTGATGACGCCATCTACATCTCGCTGTCTGATAATATGGACCAACTTCTATCTACCCATCCCAACTCTCTCTTCCTCATATGTGGTGATTTCAACTGTCATCATGCCAGTTGGCTGGGGGTGGGTACCTCTCTCACCAGCCATGGCTCTTCAGCAAAGGACTTCTGTGACTCACTGGGACTGACACAATCTGTCAATTTCCCAACCCGGATCTCAGTCAATGGAGAATCTTCTCTTCTGGACTTGGTTATGACTAACTTCCCTGAAAATGTCTGCTGCTCTTCTTCTGCTCCAATCGGCTCTTCTGATCATGTGCTTGTTAAAGTGGACATCTCTCTGACCATTTTCAGAGAGCCTCCTCAGCGTCGACGAGTCTGGCATTTCACTCAGGCCAACTGGCACGGTCTTCAAGCAGCCATCAATCATCTGGACTGGTCTCCCATCTCTACTGCCTCTGACATCAACTCATCCTGGGAATTCTTCCAAAGTAAATTGCTCTCTCTCATGCACAGATTTATCCCTTCTCGTCTTCAGTTGTCATATCCTTCCTCCCGTCCATGGTACACGGAATCTTGTGGTGAGGCTATTGCCCAGAAACAACTTGCTTTCGTCTCCTGGAAAGCAAATCCAACGGAAGGAAATCTCATTTCCTTTCACAAAGCCCGAAACAAGTGTGTGTCCACCCTCAGGAGAGCCAGGAAACAATATCTCTCCGTCCTCAGGACCGAACTCTCTTATCTGTCTCCCTCTTCCAAATCCTGGTGGCGTCTGGTAAAATCTGTTTCTGGTGTTTGTTCCCCCTCCATCCCCTCCCTCACCTTAAATGGCCACATGGCTGACTCCGCACGTGAAAAAGCCGAATGCCTCAACTCTGTGTTTGCCTCTAAATCTTGTGTCCCAAACCCATCCCTCTCTGTACCCACCGTACCCAGTCGTACCCAGCTGCTCCTGGATTCTGTGTCCTTTCCTCCTGACAAGGTGGAAAAGTGTCTGTCAACCCTCGACTCTGATTCTGCAACTGGACCTGACGGCATCAGCCCACGGGTCCTAAAAGCATGTTCTTCCGCTCTTTCACTCCCTCTCTCTGTTCTCTTCACCCTCTCTTTTGCTCAAGGTCATCTTCCATCTGCTTGGAAATCTGCCAACATCACCGCTTTGCACAAAAAAGGTGCAAAAACAGATCCCAGCAACTACAGACCAATCAGCCTTCTCCCAATTATCAGCAAGGTCATGGAATCCATCATTGCTTCAGATATGAAATCTTTCCTCTTCTCCAATGGCTTGATCTCTGATCATCAATTTGGTTTCAGACCTGGACACTCCACTCTGGACATGCTGCTTCTGCTTTCTCAACAATGGATGGAGGTCCTCAATGCCAAACAGGAAATTAGAGCAGTCTCCCTTAACATATCACGTGACTTCGAAACAGTCTGGCACCCCGCTCTGCTCACCAAACTCTCCTCTTTTGGTATACATGGAAATCTCCACGCATGGCTGGCGGACTTCCTCTCTAGTCGTAGTCAACGTGTGGCCCTGAATGGGTTTCTCTCATCTCCTCTTCCTGTTCAGGCTGGAGTTCCCCAAGGCAGTGTTCTGGGCCCTGCGCTTTTTCTGGTCTTCATCAATGATCTCTCTGACTCTCTTGCAAATCCTCTCTATCTCTTTGCTGACGACTCTACTCTCTGTCGCTCCATTCTTCATCCCTCAGATCGGCAGTCTGCAGCCTCCTCACTCTCTGCAGACCTTGACAAAATCACAGACTGGGCAAACAAGTGGAACATGTCTTTCAATCCTGACAAATCTCACACTCTTACGATGTCTCTCCGAAAAGACCGACTGGACAACCCTCCCATCCACTTTCTGAATAATCCTCTCCGAGAAGTTCTGTCACTCAAGCTTTTGGGTCTCACTATCTGCCATGATCTTTCCTGGAAAAACCACATTTCAAATCTGGCCTCCAAAGCCAGTCGCCGACTGGGCATCCTCCGTCGTGCGAAGTCCTTCCTTGGCACACCTGAGCTCCTCACCACATACAAGGCTTTCATCCGCAGCTCAATGGAATACTGCTCTCCCCTCTGGGCTGGTGCTCCTGCCTCACACCTAGCTCGCCTTCGCGCTGTTGAAACCAAAGCGTTCAGAATCATTGGAATCTCCCGCGATGAAGCTAACTCCAAGAGCCTATCACTCACTCACCGCAGGCAGGTTGGTGGTATTTCCGTCTTCTACCGACTCCTCTCTGGCCTTGCCCCCCCAGCTCTCTCTGGGCTCTGTCCCGCAAATATTCCTACAGGTCGCACAAGATCTGCCTGCAACCCTCTTTTGGTTAAACTGCCAAAATCAAGACTCTCTGCTCACCTTCACTCCTTCATTCTTCTTTTCTCCCGCCTCTGGAACAAACTCCCTCACTCTCTTCAATCCCACTCCACCCTCCAAGTCTTTAAAACAGCTGTTCACCACCATCTCTTATCTTCCCCCATCCAAAACCTTGATCTTTTCTACCCCCGCTAATTTCACCCCAATTCCACTTTTTGAAATACCAACTTCTGTCCTGGAAGTCCTTGGTGTCCTTGTGCTTTATACCACATCTCCCTGCTCTCGGATGTTGTGTTTGTGTGCTTCCCCTTTTCTCCCCATCTTGTCTTCCGCTCCCTCTTTTTGTGTATTTTGTTTGTCTGGTCGATTTGTTTGTGAAGTAAATGTTAGCTCTTTCACGAGCCTCGATTCAGTATACAAAAAATAAAAATAAAAAATAAAAAAATTTGATGGTTTTATTTCACAGTTTACAGTTATAGAAATTCAAATTTTCAAATGCAGGATATCGATTGAGGGTTGTTTTTTTTTTACGGACACTTTTCCTTTTGTTCCTTTACAGACATTACTGTCATGTTCATTTCAGTTTGCAGTTAAAGAAATTACAATTTTCAAATGCTAGATATTGATTGAGGGTTTATTCTACAGACACATTTACGGTTTTTGGTGTAAATTTTCATTAAGAATTTTATTTTACAGTTTACAGTTGAAGAAATTACAATTTTCAAATGCTAGATATTGATTGAGGGTTTATTCTACAGACACGTTTATGGTTTTTGGTGTAAATTTTCATAAAGAATTTTATTTTACAGTTTACAGTTAAATAAATTACAATTTTCACAAAGGCTAGATATCGATTGTTTTGTTTTTTTTGGTTTTTTTACAGATGTCTTTATGGTTTGTTTGTTTTTACGCGCATTTCAACTTACATGAAGCTTTTTCTTTTTTAAATTACGGACTTTATTGTCATGTTTATTTTACAGATTACAGCTGTAGAAATTGCAATTTTCAAATGCTAGATATTGATTGAGTTTTTTGTTTTGTTTTTTTACAGACGCGTTTACGGTTTGTTTTTTTTACGGAAATTTTAATTTACGGACGCTTTTTCTTTTTTTATTTACGGACATTATTGTCATGTTTATTTCACAGTTTACAGCTCTAGAAATTACAATTTTCAAATGCTAGATATTGATTTAGTTTTTTTTTAGTTTTTTTCTTAGATGCGTTTATGGTTTGTTTGTTTTACGGAAATTTTAATTTATGGACACTTTTTCTTTTTTAATTTACGGACATTATTGTCATGTTTATTTCACAGTTTACGTTCTTTTACGGTTAGAGGTTTTTTTACGGAAGTGTTTATGCTTTTTTTTTGCGGA
>NC_136264.1:12507351-12559851 GCF_964187855.1 Myxine glutinosa
TACCATCACTGGTTCACAAGTTATCATGGTAACAGTATTTTTACCTAACATGACCTTTGACATTTGGCCTTTGACCTCGTAACCCCAAAATCTAGTCAGTTCATCTTTACCTAATTAAACATACCTGTGTGGTGCTGTGCACACACGACTCGATTGCCAGAGAGGTAGGCCACAACACGTGGATACAAACAAGAGTCTTTATTAAGAGCTCGCATATCAGCACTGGGCGGGCTCGAGCTTAGAGCCCGCATATATGTCCCGAGGCCACGCCTTGCCCCCGGGCGTGGCCGTTCGGCGGAAAGGCGGGGCATGCATTTCAGTTCCCCGCCTGGACGCTCGCGCCACCCACTGGTGCGCGGAATTATTACCCTTGTGCCCGCCACACCTGCACCAAATTTGACTAAGATCCCTATACCGTCTCATTTCATGGCGGAATCTTTGCCTACCCATCCCCTTTCCCATCCGCCTCACCACCCCATCCCTCGCACTCATATGATGTGTAAGTTATAAATAGATTTCAAATATTGATTCCAACCTCCTCAATATGGAGTGTCTGGTCATCTTTATCACTACCATATGCACGTGAAGCAAAAAGCGTGGTTAATTGCAATTGGTTCATGTCCATCTGTCTGTCTTCTGATCAAAGAGGTATTTATTAAAATTGAATGTTATATTTTCAACACAAAGCAGAACAGAACATGAATAGGTAGACAAGGTTGCCGTTTTACCGTACTTTGGCTTTAAATTCGCCCCGACCCCCTGCGGTTTCGGAGAAGAAGTTTTAAGTGTTTACGGATGGACTGACGGACTGACGACGCGCCATCACATAAGCTCCCTTGAACCTCGTTCCAGGTGAGCTAACAATCTGTCCCTTTAGGCGTCTATGGGGGGGGGGGGGGGGAGTTGCCCCCCCAAAATAGGTATTTGCTCTCCTCTCAAAAATTACACGCAATTTCGATTAAACTTTACGACAACCTTCCTCACCCGTGATGTATCAATGTTTGTTCACAGCATTAGAAAAATTGAGGTCAGAGGAGGTATGCGGGGTCGGGGGGTGGGGAGGTTTCCGCGCAAAATAGGTAATTTTTGTTTGTTTGTTTGTTTAAAGTCTTATGATCATGTTTACTTCTGGTAGGAGTGCTCGTACGAAAACGTTACAATAAAGCTAACTTAACACTGATATACACCTCAACACGGAACCCTTGGAGGTGAAAACCCCCTTGGGGAGGGGGACAAATGAACGCGCTACAACCTTCATCGTGTGACCCTTAGTCCTCCTGTCAAGTTTGGTTGAGATTGGATAAGTAACGACCGAATGTATCGCGGTCAAAACTCGTCCGACAGACAGACACCAAATTGCGTATTTTAGTATGATCATGAACATGATCAAGAACTATAGAACACAAATCGCCTTCATGCTGCTTCCAAGAACCATGATATAGCATGAGAGGGTGTGGCATGTAAGAGAGTACAGGATCGGAGAGAAGAAGAAACCTCCGAGATGGCGATATACGATGCCGATTGACGACGTGTTCTATGGTTATCAATAAAATCTCCTAAATTGCATCGTCGTCTTATTACAATGTATAAGAGTAATATATAAAACTGCTTCAATAGCGCTAAACTTGCGGATTTTTTTTCATCCAGCTTTAAAATCATCATTTAATTAAAATTGAAGAGCGGTACTGCATATACAGTCACGTGAAAAAGTAAGTACACCCCATGTAAAGTTTTGACTTTTTCAACATATTTCAACAAACAGCTATTTGATCTTCATTTCAACAATATTGCTAGATAAAGGTGATATAACATAACAAATATCATGAAACATTTACATTTTGTAGTCCATTGTATAATTTAAATAAACATAAATGCAAATTTCGAATGTGGAAAAAGTAAGTACATCCGTGGCTCTAATAGGTGGTATTGCCCCCTTTGGCAGAAACAACCTCAAGTAGGCGTTTCTTATAACTGTCGACCAGTCTCTGACATCGACTGGGAGAAATATTTGCCCACTCCTCCATGCAGAATTCTTTCAGCTGTGCGATGTTTGAGGGGTTTCTTGCATGCACAGCTCATTTCAAATCCCCCACAACATCTCAATGGGATTTCGTTGACTTGGCCATTCCAGAACCCCCCATTTCTTTCTTTTCAGCCATTCCATGGTGGATTTACTGGTATGTTTTGGGTCATTGTCATGTTGCAAGGTCCACATTCGGTTGAGCTTCAACTCTCCGACAGATGGCCTCACATTATCCTCAAGCACCCTCTGGTACAATGAAGAATTCATTGTGGATTCTATGGTGGTGAGCTGCCCAGGCCCTGATGCAGCAAATCTGCCCCAAACCATAATATTTCCACCACCATGCTTTACAGTTGGTATCAGGTTCTTGTGGTCAAATGCTGTCTTTGATTTTCGCCAAACATGTCTTCTGGTACTGTGGCCAAATAGCTCTATCTTTGACTCATCCGTCCAGAGCACATTGTTCCAGGAGTGCTGGTCTTTGCCTAGGTGTTCATTGGCAAACTTCAGTCTTGCCCTGATGTTCTTTCTGGACAGCAAAGGTTTCCTCCTGGCACACCTCCCATGTAGATCAAATTTGTGCAGTCTCTTTCTAATGGTAGACTCGTGCACTTTGACATCAGCAGTGGCAAGAGCTACCTGTAGGTCCCGTGATGACATTCTGGGGGTCTTAGAGACTTCTTTCAGCATCTTGCGGTCTGCTCTCGGGCTGAACTTGCTGGGGCGGCCTGGCCTGAACAAGTTGGCAGTTGTTTGGAATCTTCTCCACTTGTAGATGATCTTCCGGACAGTCGAATGATTGATTTCAAATTGTTTGGAGATCTTTTAAAATCCCTTCCCAGACTCGTAGGCATCTATAACCTTCTTTCTGAAGGCCTCAGAGAGCTCTATTGATCTAGGCATGGTGACGCCGCACACTTCAACAACAAAGAGCAAACCAAAGTAAATGTCTGAGGTTTAAATAAGACAGGTTCCTCCAAGATCCTCTCTAACGATGTTCTAATCATTTGCACCTGAGCTGGTGCACCTGATTCTAATTTTAGGTATTTTAAGTAGTGATAATTGTAAGGGTGTACTTACTTTTTCCACGTGCGAAATTTGCATTTATGTTTATTTAAATTATACAATGGACTACAAAATGTAAATGTTTCATGATATTTGTTATGTTATATCACCTTTATCTATCAATATTGTTGAAATGAAGATCAAATAGATGTATGTTGAAATATGTTGAAAAAGTCAAAACTTTACATGGGGTGTACTTACTTTTTCACGTGACTGTACATACGTACCTGAACACCGCGGGGTGTATCGTGTTCTATGATCTCTCCCGCTGGTAAAGAGATGAAGCCGCAAAGCGCAAAACCTGCACGAGGAGTTTGTGCCTCCATCGTTGGGCTCGACACTTGTGAGCAAACTTTGGCCTCGCTTTATCTTTATTTATTTAATTAAAACAACGTACATGCCACGAAAGTTAGCTCGGCTGGCATATCTCAAAACAAGTCTCGGAGAGGGTATATTGAACTCGTTCCTCCAGTTTCCTGGCACATCGGTGATCGCCCAAGGCAATTGTCCCCCTACTCCAACTTTTTGGATTCAGCATTGGACATTCTTCGAGGGACGTTGACTTCTCCTTTATCGATAATAACCGACAGAAGTTTTACCGAATTACCTTTGAGGTTTGTTTCGTGCCACAAGGAGGCGCAGCGTTCCAAGAATCTCTCCTGCAGAAGCGAGGTTAAGCTGGCTGTCTAATGTGCAATCGTGTCGATGTTGTTGTGGTAAAGACGATGTATTTAACAAATATACATGCACACATATGGTTTTGGATTAAACTGGCTGTTTGGTAAATGAAGAGAAGAAGAGAACACCTTTAGAGGCCATTTTTCCCTGCAAAGCAGGGGTTGGCCTTTTTCGGGCACCCTGGCCCCCTTTTTGAAGCAATGTTTTATGGCCGGATGCCCTTCCTGCCGCCAACCCTGTTGGTCGCCTCTTGCGACACACAGGGAATTACCAGTGAACTGGTACTCAATTTGCCGACCTCAGAAGGATGACAGGCTGAGTCAACCACCCTGGCGTTAATTCAGCGATCGACCGGGATTTAAACCCAGGATCCTAGGATCCCAAGCCGGCACCCTAACCGCTAAGCCAACACCAGACTGGTAAATGGTTAAAGATAATTGTTTCTTCCACCGATTGCTTTCCCACAGTCGTCACCAACATGCACTTGCCAAGCATGGCGAGTGGTGCAGGCCACCGATCCCTCAATGTGAGTCCAGCGAGGTCCAGGGGGGTGGGGGGGAATATTGCCCCAAGTCTTTCACGAACCGGCTGGCTAATCCTAACACGAAAAGGAGAGGACATGAAAAGGAGGACGAAGATTCTTACAGGGGAAAACGTTCTCTGGAGGGTTTTGAGAAATTCAAGCCAAGTATTGGTCAAATACCAGACTTCACTGTGTGTTTTCACCACGACTGAATATTCATCTTCACCACCGCTCATTTTACCACTCCTGAATATTCATCTTCAACCCCGCTCATTTCACCACTCCTGAATATTCATCTTCAACCCCGCCCATTTCACCACTCCTGAATATTCATCTTCAACCCCGCTCATTTTACCACGACTGAATATTCATCTTTACCACCGCTCATTTTACCACTACTGAATATTCATCTTCACCACCGCCCATTTCACCACTCCTGAATATTCATCTTCAACCCCGCTCATTTTACCACGACTGAATATTCATCTTTACCACCGCTCATTTTACCACTACTGAATATTCATCTTCACCACCGCCCATTTCACCACTACTGAATATTCATCTTTACCACCACTCATTTCACCACTACTGAATATTCATCTTTACCACCACTACTGAATATTCATCTTCACCACCGCCCATTTCACCACTACTGAATATTCATCTTTACCACCACTCATTTCACCACTACTGAATATTCATCTTTACCACCGCTCATTTTACCACTACTGAATATTCATCTTCACCACCGCCCATTTCACCACTACTGAATATTCATCTTTACCACCACTCATTTCACCACTACTGAATATTCATCTTTACCACCACGACTGAATATTCATCTTCACCACCGCCCATTTCACCACTACTGAATATTCATCTTTACCACCGCTCATTTCACCACTACTGAATATTCATCTTTACCACCGCTCATTTTACCACTACTGAATATTCATCTTTACCACCGCTCATTTTACCACTACTGAATATTCATCTTCACCACCGCCCATTTCACCACTACTGAATATTCATCTTTACCACCGCTCATTTCACCACTACTGAATATTCATCTTTACCACCGCTCATTTCACCACTACTGAATATTCATCTTTACCACCGCTCATTTTACCACTACTGAATATTCATCTTTACCACCGCTCATTTTACCACTACTGAATATTCATCTTCACCACCGCCCATTTCACCACTACTGAATATTCATCTTTACCACCGCTCATTTCACCACTACTGAATATTCATCTTCACCACCGCCCATTTCACCACTACTGAATATTCATCTTTACCACCGCTCATTTCACCACTACTGAATATTCATCTTTACCACCGCTCATTTTACCACTACTGAATATTCATCTTTACCACCGCTCATTTCACCACTACTGAATATTCATCTTTACCACCGCTCATTTCACCACGACTGAATATTCATCTTCACCACCGCTCATTTCACCACTACTGAATATTCATCTTTACCACTGCCCATTTCACCACTACTGAATATTCATCTTTACCACCGCTCATTTCACCACTACTGAATATTCATCTTTACCACCGCTCATTTTACCACTACTGAATATTCATCTTTACCACCGCCGATTTCACCACGACTGAATATTCATCTTTACCACCACTCATTTCACCACTACTGAATATTCATCTTTACCACCGCTCATTTCACCACTACTGAATATTCATCTTTACCACCACTCATTTCACCACTACTGAATATTCATCTTTACCACCACTCATTTCACCACTACTGAATATTCATCTTTACCACCACTCATTTCACCACTACTGAATATTCATCTTTACCACCGCCGATTTCACCACTACTGAATATTCATCTTTACCACCGCCCATTTCACCACGACTGAATATTTATCTTTACCACCGCCGATTTCACCACCACTGAATATTCATCTTCACCACCGCTCATTTCACCACTACTGAATATTCATCTTTACCACCACTCATTTCACCACTACTGAATATTCATCTTTACCACCGCTCATTTTTCCACTACTGAATATTCATCTTTACCACCACTCATTTCACCACTACTGAATATTCATCTTTACCACCGCTCATTTCACCACTACTGAATATTCATCTTTACCACCGCTCATTTCACCACTACTGAATATTCATCTTTACCACCACTCATTTCACCACTACTGAATATTCATCTTTACCACCGCCCATTTTACCACGACTGAATATTCATCTTTACCACCGCCCATTTTACCACTACTGAATATTCATCTTCACCACCGCCCATTTCACCACTACTGAATATTCATCTTTACCACCGCCCATTTCACCACTACTGAATATTTATCTTTACCACCGCCCATTTCACCACCACTGAATATTCATCTTCACCACCGCTCATTTCACCACTACTGAATATTCATCTTTACCACCACTCATTTCACCACTACTGAATATTCATCTTTACCACCACTCATTTCACCACTACTGAATATTCATCTTTACCACCACTCATTTCACCACTACTGAATATTCATCTTTACCACCGCCGATTTCACCACTACTGAATATTCATCTTTACCACCACTCATTTCACCACTACTGAATATTCATCTTTACCACCGCCGATTTCACCACCACTGAATATTCATCTTCACCACCGCTCATTTCACCACTACTGAATATTCATCTTTACCATCGCTCATTTTACCACTACTGAATATTCATCTTTACCACCACTCATTTCACCACTACTGAATATTCATCTTTACCACCGCCCATTTCACCACTACTGAATATTTATCTTTACCACCGCCCATTTCACCACTACTGAATATTCATCTTTACCACCGCCGATTTCACCACCACTGAATATTCATCTTTACCACCGCTCATTTCACCACTACTGAATATTCATCTTTACCACCACTCATTTCACCACTACTGAATATTCATCTTTACCACCGCTCATTTCACCACTACTGAATATTCATCTTTACCACCGCTCATTTCACGACGACTGAATATTCATCTTCACCACCGCTCATTTCACGAAGACTGAATATTCATCTTTACCACCGCCCATTTCACCACAACTGAATATTCATCTTTACCACCGCCCATTTTACCACCACTGAATATTTATCTTTACCACCGCCCATTTCACCACAACTGAATATTCATCTTTACCACCGCCCATTTCACCACAACTGAATATTCATCTTTACCACCGCCCATTTTACCACCACTGAATATTTATCTTTACCACCGCCCATTTTACCACAACTGAATATTCATCTTTACCACCGCCCATTTCACCACAACTGAATATTTATCTTTACCACCGCCCATTTCACCACAACTGAATATTCATCTTTACCACCGCCCATTTTACCACCACTGAATATTTATCTTTACCACCGCCCATTTCACCACTACTGAATATTCATCTTTACCACCGCCCATTTCACCACAACTGAATATTCATCTTTACCACCGCCCATTTTACCACCACTGAATATTTATCTTTACCACCGCCCATTTCACCACAACTGAATATTCATCTTTACCACCGCCCATTTCACCACCACTGAATATTCATCTTTACCACCGCCCATTTCACCACAACTGAATATTCATCTTTACCACCGCCCATTTTACCACCACTGAATATTTATCTTTACCACCGCCCATTTCACCACTACTGAATATTCATCTTTACCACCGCCCATTTCACCACCACTGAATATTCATCTTTACCACCGCCCATTTCACCACCACTGAATATTCATCTTTACCACCGCCCATTTCACCACTACTGAATATTCATCTTTACCACCGCCCATTTCACCACAACTGAATATTCATCTTTACCACCGCCCATTTTACCACCACTGAATATTTATCTTTACCACCGCCCATTTCACCACTACTGAATATTCATCTTTACCACCGCCGATTTCACCACCACTGAATATTCATCTTCACCACCGCCCATTTTGCCACCACTGAATATTCATCTTTACCACCGCCCATTTCACCACTACTGAATATTCATCTTTACCACCGCTCATTTCACCACTACTGAATATTCATCTTCACCACCACCCATTTCACCACTACTGAATATTCATCTTCACCACCGCTCATTTCACGACGACTGAATATTCATCTTCACCACCGCCCATTTCACCACTACTGAATATTCATCTTCACCACCGCTCATTTCACGACGACTGAATATTCATCTTCACCACCGCCTATTTCACCACTACTGAATATTCATCTTTACCACCGCCCATTTCACCACCATTGAATATTCATCTTTACCACCGCCCATTTCACCACCACTGAATATTCATCTTTCCACCGCTCATTTTACCACCACTGAATATTCATCTTTACCACCGCTCATTTCACCACGACTGAATATTCATCTTTACCACCGCCCATTTCACCACCACTGAATATTCATCTTTACCACCACCCATTTTACCACCACTGAATATTCATCTTTACCACCGCCCATTTTACCACCACTGAATATTCATCTTTACCACCGCCCATTTCACCACCACTGAATATTCATCTTTACCACCGCCCATTTCACCACCACTGAATATTCATCTTTACCACCGCCCATTTTACCACCACTGAATATTCATCTTTACCACCGCCCATTTCACCACTACTGAATATTCATCTTTACCACCGCCCATTTCACCACCACTGAATATTCATCTTTACCACCGCTCATTTTACCACCACTGAATATTCATCTTTACCACCGCTCATTTCACCACGACTGAATATTCATCGTTACCACCGCCCATTTTACCACCACTGAATATTCATCTTTACCACCGCTCATTTCACCACGACTGAATATTCATCTTTACCACCGCCCATTTCACCACTACTGAATATTCATCTTTACCACCGCCCATTTCACCACTACTGAATATTCATCTTTACCACCGCCCATTTCACCACTACTGAATATTCATCTTTACCACCGCCCATTTCACCACCACTGAATATTCATCTTTACCACCGCTCATTTCACCACTACTGAATATTCATCTTTACCATCGCCCATTTTACCACGACTGAATATTCATCTTTACCACCGCCCATTTCACCACGACTGAATATTCATCTTTACCACCGCTCATTTTACCACTACTGAATATTCATCTTTACCACCGCCCATTTCACCATGACTGAATATTCATCTTTACCACCGCTCATTTTACCACTACTGAATATTCATCTTTACCACCGCCCATTTCACCACTACTGAATATTCATCTTTACCACCGCTCATTTTACCACTACTGAATATTCATCTTTACCACCGCCCATTTTACCACTACTGAATATTCATCTTTACCACCGCCCATTTTACCACTACTGAATATTCATCTTTACCACCGCCCATTTTACCACCACTGAATATTCATCTTTACCACCGCTCATTTTACCACTACTGAATATTCATCTTTACCATCGCCCATTTTACCACTACTGAATATTCATCTTTACCACCGCCCATTTCACCACGACTGAATATTCATCTTTACCACCGCTCATTTTACCACGACTGAATATTCATCTTTACCACCGCCCATTTCACCACTACTGAATATTCATCTTTACCACCGCCCATTTTACCACTACTGAATATTCATCTTTACCACCGCCCATTTTACCACCACTGAATATTCATCTTTACCACCGCCCATTTCACCACTACTGAATATTCATCTTTACCACCGCCCATTTTACCACCACTGAATATTCATCTTTACCACCGCCCATTTCACCACTACTGAATATTCATCTTTACCACCGCTCATTTTACCACTACTGAATATTCATCTTTACCACCGCTCATTTCACCACGACTGAATATTCATCTTTACCACCGCTCATTTTACCACCACTGAATATTCATCTTTACCACCGCCCATTTCACCACGACTGAATATTCATCTTTACCACCGCCCATTTCACCACCACTGAATATTCATCTTTACCACCGCTCATTTCACCACGACTGAATATTCATCTTTACCACCGCTCATTTTACCACCACTGAATATTCATCTTTACCACCGCCCATTTTACCACCACTGAATATTCATCTTTACCACCGCCCATTTCACCACTACTGAATATTCATCTTTACCACCGCCCATTTCACCACCACTGAATATTCATCTTTACCACCGCTCATTTTACCACCACTGAATATTCATCTTTACCACCGCTCATTTCACCACGACTGAATATTCATCTTTACCACCGCCCATTTTACCACCACTGAATATTCATCTTTACCACCGCTCATTTCACCACGACTGAATATTCATCTTTACCACCGCCCATTTCACCACTACTGAATATTCATCTTTACCACCGCCCATTTTACCACTACTGAATATTCATCTTTACCACCGCTCATTTCACCACGACTGAATATTCATCTTTACCACCGCCCATTTCACCACTACTGAATATTCATCTTTACCACCGCCCATTTCACCACTACTGAATATTCATCTTTACCACCGCCCATTTCACCACTACTGAATATTCATCTTTACCACCGCCCATTTCACCACTACTGAATATTCATCTTTACCACCGCCCATTTCACCACTACTGAATATTCATCTTTACCACCGCCCATTTCACCACTACTGAATATTCATCTTTACCACCGCCCATTTCACCACCACTGAATATTCATCTTTACCACCGCTCATTTCACCACGACTGAATATTCATCTTTACCACCGCCCATTTTACCACTACTGAATATTCATCTTTACCACCGCCCATTTCACCACGACTGAATATTCATCTTTACCACCGCTCATTTTACCACCACTGAATATTCATCTTTACCACCGCCCATTTCACCACGACTGAATATTCATCTTTACCACCGCCCATTTTACCACTACTGAATATTCATCTTTACCACCGCCCATTTTACCACTACTGAATAATCATCTTTACCACCGCCCATTTCACCACGACTGAATATTCATCTTTACCACCGCCCATTTTACCACCACTGAATATTCATCTTTACCACCGCCCATTTCACCACGACTGAATATTCATCTTTACCACCGCCCATTTCACCACTACTGAATATTCATCTTTACCACCGCCCATTTCACCACGACTGAATATTCATCTTTACCACCGCCCATTTTACCACCACTGAATATTCATCTTTACCACCGCTCATTTTACCACGACTGAATATTCATCTTTACCACCGCCCATTTTACCACCACTGAATATTCATCTTTACCACCGCTCATTTCACCACGACTGAATATTCATCTTTACCACCGCCCATTTCACCACTACTGAATATTCATCTTTTACCACTGCCCATTTCACCACTACTGAATATTCATCTTTACCACCGCCCATTTCACCACTACTGAATATTCATCTTTACCACCGCCCATTTCACCACCACTGAATATTCATCTTTACCACCGCCCATTTCACCACTACTGAATATTCATCTTTACCACCGCCCATTTCACCACCACTGAATATTCATCTTTACCACCGCCCATTTCACCACCACTGAATATTCATCTTTACCACCGCCCATTTCACCACCACTGAATATTCATCTTTACCACCGCCCATTTCACCACTACTGAATATTCATCTTTACCACCGATCATTTCACCACGACTGAATATTCATCTTTACCACCGCCCATTTTACCACTACTGAATATTCATCTTTACCACCGCCCATTTCACCACGACTGAATATTCATCTTTACCACCGCTCATTTTACCACTACTGAATATTCATCTTTACCACCGCCCATTTCACCACTACTGAATATTCATCTTTACCACCGCCCATTTTACCACTACTGAATAATCAACTTTACCACCGCCCATTTTACCACTACTGAATATTCATCTTTACCACCGCCCATTTCACCACGACTGAATATTCATCTTTACCACCGCCCATTTTACCACTACTGAATATTCATCTTTACCACCGCCCATTTCACCACGACTGAATATTCATCTTTACCACCGCCCATTTTACCACCACTGAATATTCAGCTTTACCACCGCTCATTTCACCACGACTGAATATTCATCTTTACCACCGCTCATTTCACCACGACTGAATATTCATCTTTACCACCGCCCATTTTACCACCACTGAATATTCATCTTTACCACCGCTCATTTCACCACGACTGAATATTCATCTTTACCACCGCCCATTTTACCACCACTGAATATTCATCTTTACCACCGCTCATTTCACCACGACTGAATATTCATCTTTACCACCGCTCACTTTACCACCACTGAATATTCATCTTTACCACCGCCCATTTTACCACCACTGAATATTCATCTTTACCACCGCCCATTTCACCACGACTGAATATTCATCTTTACCACCGCCCATTTCACCACCACTGAATATTCATCTTTACCACCGCTCATTTCACCACTACTGAATATTCATCTTCACCACCGCCCATTTTACCACCACTGAATATTCATCTTTACCACCGCCCATTTCACCACCACTGAATATTCATCTTTACCACCGCTCATTTCACCACTACTGAATATTCATCTTTACCACCGCTCATTTTACCACCACTGAATATTCATCTTTACCACCGCCCATTTTACCACCACTGAATATTCATCTTTACCACCGCTCATTTTACCACCACTGAATATTCATCTTTACCACCGCTCATTTCACCACTACTGAATATTCATCTTTACCACCGCCCATTTCACCACTACTGAATATTCATCTTTACCACCGCCCATTTCACCACTACTGAATATTCATCTTTACCACCGCTCATTTCACCACCACTGAATATTCATCTTTACCACCGCTCATTTTACCACGACTGAATATTCATCTTTACCACCGCTCATTTTACCACCACTGAATATTCATCTTTACCACCGCTCATTTCACCACTACTGAATATTCATCTTTACCACCGCCCATTTTACCACTACTGAATATTCATCTTTACCACCGCTCATTTTACCACCACTGAATATTCATCTTTACCACCGCTCATTTCACCACTACTGAATATTCATCTTTACCACCGCCCATTTTACCACTACTGAATATTCATCTTTACCACCGCCCATTTCACCACTACTGAATATTCATCTTTACCACCGCCCATTTTACCACTACTGAATATTCATCTTTACCACCGCTCATTTCACCACTACTGAATATTCATCTTCACCACCGCTCATTTTACCACCACTGAATATTCATCTTTACCACCGCTCATTTTACCACGACTGAATATTCATCTTTACCACCGCCCATTTTACCACTACTGAATATTCATCTTTACCACCGCCCATTTTACCACCACTGAATATTCATCTTTACCACCGCCCATTTCACCACTACTGAATATTCATCTTTACCACCGCTCATTTTACCACTACTGAATATTCATCTTCACCACCGCTCATTTCACGACGACTGAATATTCATCTTTACCACCGCTCATTTCACCACTACTGAATATTCATCTTTACCACCGCCCATTTCACCACTACTGAATATTCATCTTTACCACCGCCCATTTCACCACTACTGAATATTCATCTTTACCACCGCTCATTTTACCACGACTGAATATTCATCTTTACCACCGCCCATTTCACCACTACTGAATATTCATCTTTACCACCGCCCATTTCACCACTACTGAATATTCATCTTTACCACCGCTCATTTCACCACTACTGAATATTCATCTTCACCAACGCTCATTTTACCACCACTGAATATTCATCTTTACCACCGCTCATTTTACCATGACTGAATATTCATCTTTACCACCGCTCATTTTACCACCACTGAATATTCATCTTTACCACCGCTCATTTTACCACCACTGAATATTCATCTTTACCACCGCTCATTTTACCACCACTGAATATTCATCTTTACCACCGCTCATTTTACCACGACTGAATATTCATCTTTACCACCGCCCATTTCACCACGACTGAATATTCATCTTTACCACCGCCCATTTTACCACCACTGAATATTCATCTTTACCACCGCTCATTTTACCACCACTGAATATTCATCTTTACCACCGCTCATTTTACCACGACTGAATATTCATCTTTACCACCGCTCATTTCACCACTACTGAATATTCATCTTTACCACCGCCCATTTCACCACTACTGAATATTCATCTTTACCACCGCCCATTTCACCACTACTGAATATTCATCTTTACCACCGCTCATTTTACCACTACTGAATATTCATCTTTACCACCGCCCATTTCACCACTACTGAATATTCATCTTTACCACCGCTCATTTCACCACCACTGAATATTCATCTTTACCACCGCTCATTTTACCACCACTGAATATTCATCTTTACCACCGCTCATTTTACCACGACTGAATATTCATCTTTACAACCGCTCATTTTACCACCACTGAATATTCATCTTTACCACCGCTCATTTCACCACTACTGAATATTCATCTTTACCACCGCCCATTTTACCACTACTGAATATTCATCTTTACCACCGCCCATTTTACCACTACTGAATATTCATCTTTACCACCGCTCATTTTACCACTACTGAATATTCATCTTTACCACCGCCCATTTTACCACTACTGAATATTCATCTTTACCACCGCTCATTTCACCACCACTGAATATTCATCTTTACCACCGCCCATTTTACCACTACTGAATATTCATCTTTACCACCGCTCATTTCACCACCACTGAATATTCATCTTTACCACCGCTCATTTTACCACGACTGAATATTCATCTTTACCACCGCCCATTTTACCACTACTGAATATTCATCTTTACCACCGCCCATTTCACCACTACTGAATATTCAGCTTTACCACCGCCCATTTCACCACTACTGAATATTCATCTTTACCACCGCTCATTTTACCACGACTGAATATTCATCTTTACCACCGCCCATTTTACCACTACTGAATATTCATCTTTACCACCACTCATTTTACCACCACTGAATATTCATCTTTACCACCGCTCATTTCACCACTACTGAATATTCATCTTTACCACCGCTCATTTCACCACCACTGAATATTCATCTTTACCACCGCTCATTTCACCACTACTGAATATTCATCTTTACCACCGCTCATTTTACCACTACTGAATATTCATCTTTACCACCGCTCATTTCACCACGACTGAATATTCATCTTTACCACCGCCCATTTCACCACTACTGAATATTCATCTTTACCACCGCCCATTTCACCACGACTGAATATTCATCTTTACCACCGCCCATTTTACCACCACTGAATATTCATCTTTACCACCGCTCATTTCACCACGACTGAATATTCATCTTTACCACCGCTCATTTCACCACGACTGAATATTCATCTTTACCACCGCCCATTTTACCACCACTGAATATTCATCTTTACCACCGCTCATTTCACCACGACTGAATATTCATCTTTACCACCGCCCATTTTACCACCACTGAATATTCATCTTTACCACCGCTCATTTCACCACGACTGAATATTCATCTTTACCACCGCTCATTTTACCACCACTGAATATTCATCTTTACCACCGCCCATTTTACCACCACTGAATATTCATCTTTACCACCGCCCATTTCACCACGACTGAATATTCATCTTTACCACCGCCCATTTCACCACCACTGAATATTCATCTTTACCACCGCTCATTTCACCACTACTGAATATTCATCTTCACCACCGCCCATTTTACCACCACTGAATATTCATCTTTACCACCGCCCATTTCACCACCACTGAATATTCATCTTTACCACCGCTCATTTCACCACTACTGAATATTCATCTTTACCACCGCTCATTTTACCACCACTGAATATTCATCTTTACCACCGCCCATTTTACCACCACTGAATATTCATCTTTACCACCGCTCATTTTACCACCACTGAATATTCATCTTTACCACCGCTCATTTCACCACTACTGAATATTCATCTTTACCACCGCCCATTTCACCACTACTGAATATTCATCTTTACCACCGCCCATTTCACCACTACTGAATATTCATCTTTACCACCGCTCATTTCACCACCACTGAATATTCATCTTTACCACCGCTCATTTTACCACGACTGAATATTCATCTTTACCACCGCTCATTTTACCACCACTGAATATTCATCTTTACCACCGCTCATTTCACCACTACTGAATATTCATCTTTACCACCGCCCATTTTACCACTACTGAATATTCATCTTTACCACCGCTCATTTTACCACCACTGAATATTCATCTTTACCACCGCTCATTTCACCACTACTGAATATTCATCTTTACCACCGCCCATTTTACCACTACTGAATATTCATCTTTACCACCGCCCATTTCACCACTACTGAATATTCATCTTTACCACCGCCCATTTCACCACTACTGAATATTCATCTTTACCACCGATCATTTCACCACGACTGAATATTCATCTTTACCACCGCCCATTTTACCACTACTGAATATTCATCTTTACCACCGCCCATTTCACCACGACTGAATATTCATCTTTACCACCGCTCATTTTACCACTACTGAATATTCATCTTTACCACCGCCCATTTCACCACTACTGAATATTCATCTTTACCACCGCCCATTTTACCACTACTGAATAATCAACTTTACCACCGCCCATTTTACCACTACTGAATATTCATCTTTACCACCGCCCATTTCACCACGACTGAATATTCATCTTTACCACCGCCCATTTTACCACTACTGAATATTCATCTTTACCACCGCCCATTTCACCACGACTGAATATTCATCTTTACCACCGCCCATTTTACCACCACTGAATATTCAGCTTTACCACCGCTCATTTCACCACGACTGAATATTCATCTTTACCACCACTCATTTCACCACGACTGAATATTCATCTTTACCACCGCCCATTTTACCACCACTGAATATTCATCTTTACCACCGCTCATTTCACCACGACTGAATATTCATCTTTACCACCGCCCATTTTACCACCACTGAATATTCATCTTTACCACCGCTCATTTCACCACGACTGAATATTCATCTTTACCACCGCTCACTTTACCACCACTGAATATTCATCTTTACCACCGCCCATTTTACCACCACTGAATATTCATCTTTACCACCGCCCATTTCACCACGACTGAATATTCATCTTTACCACCGCCCATTTCACCACCACTGAATATTCATCTTTACCACCGCTCATTTCACCACTACTGAATATTCATCTTCACCACCGCCCATTTTACCACCACTGAATATTCATCTTTACCACCGCCCATTTCACCACCACTGAATATTCATCTTTACCACCGCTCATTTCACCACTACTGAATATTCATCTTTACCACCGCTCATTTTACCACCACTGAATATTCATCTTTACCACCGCCCATTTTACCACCACTGAATATTCATCTTTACCACCGCTCATTTTACCACCACTGAATATTCATCTTTACCACCGCTCATTTCACCACTACTGAATATTCATCTTTACCACCGCCCATTTCACCACTACTGAATATTCATCTTTACCACCGCCCATTTCACCACTACTGAATATTCATCTTTACCACCGCTCATTTCACCACCACTGAATATTCATCTTTACCACCGCTCATTTTACCACGACTGAATATTCATCTTTACCACCGCTCATTTTACCACCACTGAATATTCATCTTTACCACCGCTCATTTCACCACTACTGAATATTCATCTTTACCACCGCCCATTTTACCACTACTGAATATTCATCTTTACCACCGCTCATTTTACCACCACTGAATATTCATCTTTACCACCGCTCATTTCACCACTACTGAATATTCATCTTTACCACCGCCCATTTTACCACTACTGAATATTCATCTTTACCACCGCCCATTTCACCACTACTGAATATTCATCTTTACCACCGCCCATTTTACCACTACTGAATATTCATCTTTACCACCGCTCATTTCACCACTACTGAATATTCATCTTCACCACCGCTCATTTTACCACCACTGAATATTCATCTTTACCACCGCTCATTTTACCACGACTGAATATTCATCTTTACCACCGCCCATTTTACCACTACTGAATATTCATCTTTACCACCGCCCATTTTACCACCACTGAATATTCATCTTTACCACCGCCCATTTCACCACTACTGAATATTCATCTTTACCACCGCTCATTTTACCACTACTGAATATTCATCTTCACCACCGCTCATTTCACGACGACTGAATATTCATCTTTACCACCGCTCATTTCACCACTACTGAATATTCATCTTTACCACCGCCCATTTCACCACTACTGAATATTCATCTTTACCACCGCCCATTTCACCACTACTGAATATTCATCTTTACCACCGCTCATTTTACCACTACTGAATATTCATCTTTACCACCGCCCATTTCACCACTACTGAATATTCATCTTTACCACCGCCCATTTCACCACTACTGAATATTCATCTTTACCACCGCTCATTTCACCACTACTGAATATTCATCTTCACCACCGCTCATTTTACCACCACTGAATATTCATCTTTACCACCGCTCATTTTACCATGACTGAATATTCATCTTTACCACCGCTCATTTTACCACCACTGAATATTCATCTTTACCACCGCTCATTTTACCACCACTGAATATTCATCTTTACCACCGCTCATTTTACCACCACTGAATATTCATCTTTACCACCGCTCATTTTACCACGACTGAATATTCATCTTTACCACCGCCCATTTCACCACGACTGAATATTCATCTTTACCACCGCCCATTTTACCACCACTGAATATTCATCTTTACCACCGCTCATTTTACCACCACTGAATATTCATCTTTACCACCGCTCATTTTACCACGACTGAATATTCATCTTTACCACCGCTCATTTCACCACTACTGAATATTCATCTTTACCACCGCCCATTTCACCACTACTGAATATTCATCTTTACCACCGCCCATTTCACCACTACTGAATATTCATCTTTACCACCGCTCATTTTACCACTACTGAATATTCATCTTTACCACCGCCCATTTCACCACTACTGAATATTCATCTTTACCACCGCTCATTTCACCACCACTGAATATTCATCTTTACCACCGCTCATTTTACCACCACTGAATATTCATCTTTACCACCGCTCATTTTACCACGACTGAATATTCATCTTTACAACCGCTCATTTTACCACCACTGAATATTCATCTTTACCACCGCTCATTTCACCACTACTGAATATTCATCTTTACCACCGCCCATTTTACCACTACTGAATATTCATCTTTACCACCGCCCATTTTACCACTACTGAATATTCATCTTTACCACCGCTCATTTTACCACTACTGAATATTCATCTTTACCACCGCCCATTTTACCACTACTGAATATTCATCTTTACCACCGCTCATTTCACCACCACTGAATATTCATCTTTACCACCGCCCATTTTACCACTACTGAATATTCATCTTTACCACCGCTCATTTCACCACCACTGAATATTCATCTTTACCACCGCTCATTTTACCACGACTGAATATTCATCTTTACCACCGCCCATTTTACCACTACTGAATATTCATCTTTACCACCGCCCATTTCACCACTACTGAATATTCAGCTTTACCACCGCCCATTTCACCACTACTGAATATTCATCTTTACCACCGCTCATTTTACCACGACTGAATATTCATCTTTACCACCGCCCATTTTACCACTACTGAATATTCATCTTTACCACCACTCATTTTACCACCACTGAATATTCATCTTTACCACCGCTCATTTCACCACTACTGAATATTCATCTTTACCACCGCTCATTTCACCACCACTGAATATTCATCTTTACCACCGCTCATTTCACCACTACTGAATATTCATCTTTACCACCGCTCATTTTACCACTACTGAATATTCATCTTTACCACCGCTCATTTCACCACGACTGAATATTCATCTTTACCACCGCCCATTTCACCACTACTGAATATTCATCTTTACCACCGCCCATTTCACCACGACTGAATATTCATCTTTACCACCGCCCATTTTACCACCACTGAATATTCAGCTTTACCACCGCTCATTTCACCACGACTGAATATTCATCTTTACCACCGCTCATTTCACCACGACTGAATATTCATCTTTACCACCGCCCATTTTACCACCACTGAATATTCATCTTTACCACCGCTCATTTCACCACGACTGAATATTCATCTTTACCACCGCCCATTTTACCACCACTGAATATTCATCTTTACCACCGCTCATTTCACCACGACTGAATATTCATCTTTACCACCGCTCATTTTACCACCACTGAATATTCATCTTTACCACCGCCCATTTTACCACCACTGAATATTCATCTTTACCACCGCCCATTTCACCACGACTGAATATTCATCTTTACCACCGCCCATTTCACCACCACTGAATATTCATCTTTACCACCGCTCATTTCACCACTACTGAATATTCATCTTCACCACCGCCCATTTTACCACCACTGAATATTCATCTTTACCACCGCCCATTTCACCACCACTGAATATTCATCTTTACCACCGCTCATTTCACCACTACTGAATATTCATCTTTACCACCGCTCATTTTACCACCACTGAATATTCATCTTTACCACCGCCCATTTTACCACCACTGAATATTCATCTTTACCACCGCTCATTTTACCACCACTGAATATTCATCTTTACCACCGCTCATTTCACCACTACTGAATATTCATCTTTACCACCGCCCATTTCACCACTACTGAATATTCATCTTTACCACCGCCCATTTCACCACTACTGAATATTCATCTTTACCACCGCTCATTTCACCACCACTGAATATTCATCTTTACCACCGCTCATTTTACCACGACTGAATATTCATCTTTACCACCGCTCATTTTACCACCACTGAATATTCATCTTTACCACCGCTCATTTCACCACTACTGAATATTCATCTTTACCACCGCCCATTTTACCACTACTGAATATTCATCTTTACCACCGCTCATTTTACCACCACTGAATATTCATCTTTACCACCGCTCATTTCACCACTACTGAATATTCATCTTTACCACCGCCCATTTTACCACTACTGAATATTCATCTTTACCACCGCCCATTTCACCACTACTGAATATTCATCTTTACCACCGCCCATTTTACCACTACTGAATATTCATCTTTACCACCGCTCATTTCACCACTACTGAATATTCATCTTCACCACCGCTCATTTTACCACCACTGAATATTCATCTTTACCACCGCTCATTTTACCACGACTGAATATTCATCTTTACCACCGCCCATTTTACCACTACTGAATATTCATCTTTACCACCGCCCATTTTACCACCACTGAATATTCATCTTTACCACCGCCCATTTCACCACTACTGAATATTCATCTTTACCACCGCTCATTTTACCACTACTGAATATTCATCTTCACCACCGCTCATTTCACGACGACTGAATATTCATCTTTACCACCGCTCATTTCACCACTACTGAATATTCATCTTTACCACCGCCCATTTCACCACTACTGAAAATTCATCTTTACCACCGCCCATTTCACCACTACTGAATATTCATCTTTACCACCGCTCATTTTACCACTCCTGAATATTCATCTTTACCACCGCCCATTTCACCACTACTGAATATTCATCTTTACCACCGCTCATTTCACCACTACTGAATATTCATCTTCACCACCGCTCATTTTACCACCACTGAATATTCATCTTTACCACCGCTCATTTTACCATGACTGAATATTCATCTTTACCACCGCTCATTTTACCACCACTGAATATTCATCTTTACCACCGCTCATTTTACCACCACTGAATATTCATCTTTACCACCGCTCATTTTACCACCACTGAATATTCATCTTTACCACCGCTCATTTTACCACGACTGAATATTCATCTTTACCACCGCCCATTTCACCACGACTGAATATTCATCTTTACCACCGCCCATTTTACCACCACTGAATATTCATCTTTACCACCGCTCATTTTACCACCACTGAATATTCATCTTTACCACCGCTCATTTTACCACGACTGAATATTCATCTTTACCACCGCTCATTTCACCACTACTGAATATTCATCTTTACCACCGCCCATTTCACCACTACTGAATATTCATCTTTACCACCGCCCATTTCACCACTACTGAATATTCATCTTTACCACCGCTCATTTTACCACTACTGAATATTCATCTTTACCACCGCCCATTTCACCACTACTGAATATTCATCTTTACCACCGCTCATTTCACCACCACTGAATATTCATCTTTACCACCGCTCATTTTACCACCACTGAATATTCATCTTTACCACCGCTCATTTTACCACGACTGAATATTCATCTTTACAACCGCTCATTTTACCACCACTGAATATTCATCTTTACCACCGCTCATTTCACCACTACTGAATATTCATCTTTACCACCGCCCATTTTACCACTACTGAATATTCATCTTTACCACCGCCCATTTTACCACTGCTGAATATTCATCTTTACCACCGCTCATTTTACCACTACTGAATATTCATCTTTACCACCGCCCATTTTACCACTACTGAATATTCATCTTTACCACCGCTCATTTCACCACCACTGAATATTCATCTTTACCACCGCCCATTTTACCACTACTGAATATTCATCTTTACCACCGCTCATTTCACCACCACTGAATATTCATCTTTACCACCGCCCATTTTACCACTACTGAATATTCATCTTTACCACCGCCCATTTCACCACTACTGAATATTCATCTTTACCACCGCCCATTTCACCACTACTGAATATTCATCTTTACCACCGCTCATTTTACCACGACTGAATATTCATCTTTACCACTGCCCATTTTACCACTACTGAATATTCATCTTTACCACCACTCATTTTACCACCACTGAATATTCATCTTTACCACCGCTCATTTCACCACTACTGAATATTCATCTTTACCACCGCTCATTTCACCACCACTGAATATTCATCTTTACCACCGCTCATTTCACCACTACTGAATATTCATCTTTACCACCGCTCATTTTACCACTACTGAATATTCATCTTTACCACCGCTCATTTTACCACCACTGAATATTCATCTTTACCACCGCTCATTTCACCACGACTGAATATTCATCTTTACCACCGCCCATTTTACCACCACTGAATATTCATCTTTACCACCGCCCATTTTACCACTACTGAATATTCATCTTTACCACCGCTCATTTCACCACGACTGAATATTCATCTTTACCACCGCCCATTTTACCACCACTGAATATTCATCTTTACCACCGCTCATTTTACCACCACTGAATATTCATCTTTACCACCGACCATTTCACCACTACTGAATATTCATCTTTACCACCGCCCATTTCACCACTACTGAATATTCATCTTTACCACCGCTCATTTCACCACCACTGAATATTCATCTTTACCACCGCTCATTTTACCACGACTGAATATTCATCTTTACCACCGCTCATTTTACCACCACTGAATATTCATCTTTACCACCGCTCATTTCACCACTACTGAATATTCATCTTTACCACCGCCCATTTTACCACTACTGAATATTCATCTTTACCACCGCTCATTTTACCACCACTGAATATTCATCTTTACCACCGCTCATTTCACCACTACTGAATATTCATCTTTACCACCGCCCATTTTACCACTACTGAATATTCATCTTTACCACCGCCCATTTCACCACTACTGAATATTCATCTTTACCACCGCCCATTTTACCACGACTGAATATTCATCTTTACCACCGCTCATTTCACCACTACTGAATATTCATCTTCACCACCGCTCATTTTACCACCACTGAATATTCATCTTTACCACCGCTCATTTTACCATGACTGAATATTCATCTTTACCACCGCCCATTTTACCACTACTGAATATTCATCTTTACCACCGCCCATTTTACCACCACTGAATATTCATCTTTACCACCGCCCATTTCACCACTACTGAATATTCATCTTTACCACCGCTCATTTTACCACTACTGAATATTCATCTTCACCACCGCTCATTTCACGACGACTGAATATTCATCTTTACCACCGCTCATTTCACCACTACTGAATATTCATCTTTACCACCGCCCATTTCACCACCACTGAATATTCATCTTTACCACCGCCCATTTCACCACTACTGAATATTCATCTTTACCACCGCTCATTTTCCCACTACTGAATATTCATCTTTACCACCGCCCATTTCACCACTACTGAATATTCATCTTTACCACCGCCCATTTCACCACTACTGAATATTCATCTTTACCACCGCTCATTTCACCACTACTGAATATTCATCTTCACCACCGCTCATTTTACCACCACTGAATATTCATCTTTACCACCGCTCATTTTACCACGACTGAATATTCATCTTTACCACCGCTCATTTTACCACCACTGAATATTCATCTTTACCACCGCTCATTTTACCACCACTGAATATTCATCTTTACCACCGCTCATTTTACCACCACTGAATATTCATCTTTACCACCGCTCATTTTACCACGACTGAATATTCATCTTTACCACCGCCCATTTCACCACGACTGAATATTCATCTTTACCACCGCCCATTTTACCACCACTGAATATTCATCTTTACCACCGCTCATTTTACCACCACTGAATATTCATCTTTACCACCGCTCATTTTACCACGACTGAATATTCATCTTTACCACCGCTCATTTCACCACTACTGAATATTCATCTTTACCACCGCCCATTTCACCACTACTGAATATTCATCTTTACCACCTCCCATTTCACCACTACTGAATATTCATCTTTACCACCGCTCATTTTACCACTACTGAATATTCATCTTTACCACCGCCCATTTCACCACTACTGAATATTCATCTTTACCACCGCTCATTTCACCACCACTGAATATTCATCTTTACCACCGCTCATTTTACCACCACTGAATATTCATCTTTACCACCGCTCATTTTACCACGACTGAATATTCATCTTTACAACCGCTCATTTTACCACCACTGAATATTCATCTTTACCACCGCTCATTTCACCACTACTGAATATTCATCTTTACCACCGCCCATTTTACCACTACTGAATATTCATCTTTACCACCGCCCATTTTACCACTACTGAATATTCATCTTTACCACCGCTCATTTTACCACTACTGAATATTCATCTTTACCACCGCCCATTTTACCACTACTGAATATTCATCTTTACCACCGCTCATTTCACCACCACTGAATATTCATCTTTACCACCGCCCATTTTACCACTACTGAATATTCATCTTTACCACCGCTCATTTCACCACCACTGAATATTCATCTTTACCACCGCTCATTTTACCACGACTGAATATTCATCTTTACCACCGCCCATTTTACCACTACTGAATATTCATCTTTACCACCGCTCATTTCACCACGACTGAATATTCATCTTTACCACCGCCCATTTTACCACCACTGAATATTCATCTTTACCACCGCTCATTTTACCACTACTGAATATTCATCTTTACCACCGCTCATTTTACCACCACTGAATATTCATCTTTACCACCGCTCATTTCACCACTACTGAATATTCATCTTTACCACCGCTCATTTCACCACCACTGAATATTCATCTTTACCACCGCTCATTTCACCACTACTGAATATTCATCTTTACCACCGCTCATTTTACCACTACTGAATATTCATCTTTACCACCGCTCATTTTACCACCACTGAATATTCATCTTTACCACCGCTCATTTCACCACGACTGAATATTCATCTTTACCACCGCCCATTTTACCACCACTGAATATTCATCTTTACCACCGCCCATTTCACCACTACTGAATATTCATCTTTACCACCGCTCATTTTACCACTACTGAATATTCATCTTTACCACCACTCATTTTACCACCACTGAATATTCATCTTTACCACCGCTCATTTCACCACTACTGAATATTCATCTTTACCACCGCCCATTTCACCACTACTGAATATTCATCTTTACCACCGCCCATTTCACCACTACTGAATATTCATCTTTACCACCGCTCATTTCACCACCACTGAATATTCATCTTTACCACCGCCCATTTCACCACCACTGAATATTCATCTTTACCACCGCTCATTTTACCACCACTGAATATTCATCTTTACCACCGCTCATTTTACCACGACTGAATATTCATCTTTACCACCGCTCATTTTACCACCACTGAATATTCATCTTTACCACCGCTCATTTCACCACGACTGAATATTCATCTTTACCACCGCCCATTTCACCACTACTGAATATTCATCTTTACCACCGCCCATTTCACCACTACTGAATATTCATCTTTACCACCGCTCATTTCACCACTACTGAATATTCATCTTCACCACCGCTCATTTCACCACTACTGAATATTCATCTTCACCACCGCTCATTTCACCACTACTGAATATTCATCTTTACCACTGCCCATTTTACCACTACTGAATATTCATCTTCACCACCGCTCATTTCACCACAACTGAATATTCATCTTCACCACCGCTCATTTCACCACTACTGAATATTCATCTTCACCACCGCTCATTTCACCACTACTGAATATTCATCTTCACCACCGCTCATTTTACCACTACTGAATATTCATCTTCACCACCGCTCATTTCACCACAACTGAATATTCATCTTCACCACCGCTCATTTCACCACTACTGAATATTCATCTTCACCACCGCTCATTTCACCACTACTGAATATTCATCTTCACCACCGCTCATTTTACCACTACTGAATATTCATCTTCACCACCGCTCATTTCACCACTACTGAATATTCATCTTCACCACCGCCCATTTCACCACTACTGAATATTCATCTTTACCACCGCTCATTTTACCACTACTGAATATTCATCTTCACCACCGCTCATTTTACCACAACTGAATATTCATCTTTACCACCGCCCATTTCACCACTACTGAATATTCATCTTCACCACCGCTCATTTCACCACTACTGAATATTCATTTTTACCACCGCCCATTTTACCACTACTGAATATTCATCTTCACCACCGCTCATTTCACCACTACTGAATATTCATCTTTACCACTGCCCATTTCACCACGACTGAATATTCATCTTCACCACCGCTCATTTCACCACTACTGAATATTCATCTTCACCACCGCTCATTTCACCACTACTGAATATTCATCTTTACCACTGCCCATTTTACCACTACTGAATATTCATCTTCACCACCGCTCATTTCACCACTACTGAATATTCATCTTCACCACCGCTCATTTCACCACTACTGAATATTCATCTTCACCACCGCTCATTTCACCACTACTGAATATTCATCTTCACCACCGCTCATTTCACCACTACTGAATATTCATCTTCACCACCGCTCATTTCACCACTACTGAATATTCATCTTTACCACTGCCCATTTCACCACGACTGAATATTCATCTTCACAACCGCTCATTTCACCACTACTGAATATTCATCTTCACCACCGCTCATTTCACCACTACTGAATATTCATCTTTACCACCACTCATTTCACCACTACTGAATATTCATCTTCACCACCGCTCATTTCACCACTACTGAATATTCATCTTCACCACCGCTCATTTCACCACTACTGAATATTCATCTTTACCACTGCCCATTTTACCACTACTGAATATTCATCTTCACCACCGCTCATTTCACCACAACTGAATATTCATTTTTACCACCGCTCATTTCACCACTTCTGAATATTCATCTTCACCACCGCTCATTTCACCACTTCTGAATATTCATCTTCACCACCGCTCATTTCACCACTACTGAATATTCATCTTCACCACCGCTCATTTCACCACTACTGAATATTCATCTTCACCACCGCTCATTTCACCACTACTGAATATTCATTTTTACCACCGCTCATTTCACCACTACTGAATATTCATCTTTACCACTGCCCATTTTACCACGACTGAATATTCATCTTTACCACCGCCCATTTTACCACCACTGAATATTCATCTTTACCACCGCTCATTTTACCACTACTGAATATTCATCTTTACCACCGCTCATTTTACCACCACTGAATATTCATCTTTACCACCGCTCATTTTAACACTACTGAATATTCATCTTTACCACCGCTCATTTTACCACTACTGAATATTCATCTTTACCACCGCCCATTTTATCACCACTGAATATTCATCTTTACCACCGCCCATTTTACCACCACTGAATATTCATCTTTACCACCGCTCATTTTACCACCACTGAATATTCATCTTTACCACCGCTCATTTCACCACTACTGAATATTCATCTTTACCACCGCTCATTTTACCACTACTGAATATTCATCTTTACCACCGCTCATTTCACCACTACTGAATATTCATCTTTACCACCGCTCATTTCACCACTACTGAATATTCATCTTTTCCACCGCTCATTTCACCACTACTGAATATTCATCTTTACCACTGCTCATTTCACCACTACTGAATATTCATCTTTACCACCGCTCATTTTACCACTACTGAATATTCATCTTTACCACTGCTCATTTCACCACTACTGAATATTCATCTTTACCACCGCTCATTTTACCACTACTGAATATTCATCTTTACCACTGCTCATTTCACCACTACTGAATATTCATCTTTACCACCGCTCATTTTACCACCACTGAATATTCATCTTTACCACCGCTCATTTCACCACGACTGAATATTCATCTTTACCACCGCCCATTTCACCACTACTGAATATTCATCTTTACCACCGCCCATTTCACCACTACTGAATATTCATCTTTACCACCGCTGATTTCACCACCACTGAATATTCATCTTCACCACCGCTCATTTCACCACGACTGAATATTCATCTTTACCACCGCTCATTTCACCACTACTGAATATTCATCTTTACCACCGCCCATTTTACCACGACTGAATATTCATCTTTACCACCGCCCATTTCACCACTACTGAATATTCATCTTTACCACCGCTCATTTCACCACTCCTGAATATTCATCTTTACCACCGCTCATTTTACCACTACTGAATATTCATCTTTACCACCGCTCATTTCACCACTACTGAATATTCATTTTTACCACCGCTCATTTCGCCACGACTGAATATTCATCTTTACCACCGCCCATTTCACCACCACTGAATATTCATTTTTACCACCGCCCATTTCACCTCTACTGAATATTCATCTTTACCACCGCCCATTTCACCACTACTGAATATTCATCTTTACCACCGCTCATTTTACCACGACTGAATATTCATTTTTACCACCGCCCATTTCACCACGACTGTATATTCATATTTACCACCGCCCATTTCACCACTACTGAATATTCATTTTTACCACCGCTCATTTCACCACCACTGAATATTCATCTTTACCACCGCCCATTTCACCATGACTGAATATTCATCTTTACCACCCCCCATTTCATCACTACTGAATATTCATCTTCACCACCGCTCATTTCACCACCACTGAATATTCATCTTCACCACCGCTCATTTCACCACGACTGAATATTCATCTTTACCACCACATGTTTCACCACTACTGAATATTCATCTTCACCACTACTGAATATTCATCTTCACCACTACTGAATTTTAATCTTCACAACTACTGAATATTCATCTTTACCACTACTGAATATTCATCTTCACCACTACGGAATATTCTTCTTCACCACTACTGAATATTCATCTTCACCACTACTGAATATTCATCTTCACCACTGCTCATTTTATCACGACTGAATATTCATCTTTACCACCACATGTTTCACCCCTTCTGAATATTCATCTTCACCACTACTGAATATTCATCTTCAGCACTACTGAATATTCATCTTCACCACCACTCATTTCACCACTACTGAATATTGTCGGACCCCGCTGCTCACGGTTCCGCTGTTCGCGGTGCCGCTATTGGCATTTGATAAAATGCGACCTGTTTCTCTTTTCGCAGAAAAGTGTCCCACAAAATCGCGTTTTTTTCCTCCTATTCGCAGCCGTGTGCCGCGAATTCTCGGGTTTTTCAGGGGCATTGAAACAATGCTGCGGCATACATTCACGGAATTTTCATCGACCTTCGTGGATTATCATCGACATTCTCTGGATTTGCCTCACTATTTGCGGATTTTGCCTCGCCATTTGCGGTTTGGTCCTCCGTTCGTGGATTTTCACGGCTCGGCAACCTATCCACCCTTTTTCCATTGAAACAATGCCTGGCTATTTGTGGTTTCGATGTTCGCGGATTTTCCAGGAACGTATCCCCCGCGAATAGCGGGGTCCGAGGGTATTCATCTTTACCACTGCTCGACTCACCACGCCTGAATATTCATCTTTACCACGACTGAATATTCATCTTCACCACTACTGAATATTCATCCTCACCACCGCTCATTTCACCACGACTGAATATTGTCGGACCCCGCTGCTTGCGGTTCGCTGTTTGCGGTTCCACTATTGGCATTTGATAAAATGCGACCTGTTTCTCTATTCGCAGAAAAGTGTCCCGCAAAATCGCGTTTTTTTCTCCTATTCGCAGCCGTGTTCCGCGAATTCTCGGGTTTTTCAGGGGCATTGAAACAATGCTGCGGCATACATTCACGGAATTTTCATCGACCTTCGTGGATTATCATCGACATTCTCTGGATTTGCCTCACTATTGGCGGATTTTGCCTCGCCATTTGCGGTTTGATCCTCTATTCGTGGATTTTCACGACTCGGCAACCTATCCACCCCTTTTTCCATTGAAACAATACCTGGCTATTTGTGGTTTCGATGTTCGCGGATTTTCCAGGAACGTATCCCCCGCGAATAGCGGGGTCCGAGGGTATTCATCTTTACCACTGCTCGACTCACCACGACTGAATATTCATCTTTACCACTACTGAATATTCATCTTCACCACTACTGAATATTCATCTTCACCACCGCTCATTTCACCACGACTGAATATTGTCGGACACAGCTGCTCACGGTTCCGCTGTTCGCGGTTCCGCTATTGGCATTTGATAAAATGCGACCTGTTTCTCTATTCGCAGAAAAGTGTCCCGCAAAATCGTGGTTTTTTTTCTATTTGTGGTCTCGTTCCGCAAAATCGCGTTTTTTTCTCCTATTCGCAGCCGTGTTCCGTGAATTCTCGGATTTTTCTGGGGCATTGAAACAATGCTGCGGCATACATTCACGGAATTTTAATCGACCTTCATGGATTATCATCGACATTCTCTGGATTTGCCTCACTATTCGTGGATTTTGCCTCGCCATTTGCGGTTTGGTCCTCTATTCGTGGATTTTCACGACTCGGCAACCTTTCCACCCTTTTTCCATTGAAACAATGCCCCGCTATTCGTGGTTTCGATGTTCGCGGATTTTCCAGGAACGTATCCCCCACGAACAGCGGGGTCCGAGGGTATTCATCTTTACCACCGCTCGACTCACCACGACTGAATATTCATCTTTACCACATGACCGGAAGTGTGTCAAAATGGCCGACTTGGTCAATTTTCTGGAAAATTGCATGAATTTCTTTTTAAATCTTGTTCTCCAGACCGACCAGTCAGAATGCTGCCAAATCTAGATTACAACATTAGGACAGGGCCCAGAAAAGCTACAGGTCCAGTAGTCCTATTTTTTGCCATTTTAGCTTTGTCATCAAATGTTTGACAAAGCTTTATGATGAGAATATGGAAAAGGCAAATTAATAAAGACAAAAACAAAACTGGTCGAAGGGTCAAATGTCATCGTCACATAAAATCGTCAATTTTCATCCAATTGACGTGAAACTTTAAGAATTTGCGAATTGGGTCATTGAATTGGTTCACCAATCAAAAGTTCACCGATTTTTTTAGATCAAAATGTCAAAGGTCAAGGTCACCTAAAGGCTAAAATCGTCAATTTGTTATTTGTATCTTTTTTTTTTTTTTTTTGCTGTTTTAGTCCTGTTTCGCATACGGGAGAAGAAGAAGGTGTGTGTGTGTGTGTGTGTGTGTGTGTGTGTGTGTGTGTGTGTGTGTGTGTGTGTGTGTGTGTGTGTGTGTGTGTGTGTGTGTGTGTGTGTGTGTGTGTGTTTGTTTGTTTGTATGTCTTTTGTATACTGAATCGAGGCTCGTGAAAGAGCTAACATTTACTTCACAAACAAATCGACCAGACAAACAAAATACACAAAAAGAGGGAGCGGAAGACAAGATGGGGAGAAAAGGGGAAGCACACAAACACAACATCCGAGAGCAGGGAGATGTGTGGAAGGGAGAGGGCCCGGGGGGAGGAGGCATGGGAAGGGGGGGGGGGGAGGGAGAAGTATAAAGCACAAGGACACCAAGGACTTCCAGGACAGAAGTTGGTATTTCAAAAAGGGGAATTGGGGTGAAATTAGCGGGGGTAGAAAAGATCAAGGTTTTGGATGGGGGAAGATAAGAGATGGTGGTGAACAGCTGTTTTAAAGACTTGGAGGGATGAGTGGGATTGAAGAGAGTGAGGGAGTTTGTTCCAGAGGCGGGAGAAAAGAGGAATGAAGGAGTGAAGGTGAGCAGAGAGTCTTGATTTTGGCAGTTTAACCAAAAGAGGGTTGCAGGCAGATCTTGTGCGACCTGTAGGAATATTTGCGGGACAGAGCCCAGAGAGAGCTGGGAGGGCAAGGCCAGAGAGGAGTCGGTAGAAGACGGAAAGACCACCAACCTGCCTGCGGTGAGTGAGTGAGAGGCCCTTGGAGTTAGCTTCATCGCGGGAGATTCCAATGATTCTGAATGCTTTGGTTTCAACAGCGTGAAGGCGAGCTAGGTGTGAGGCAGGAGCACCAGCCCAGAGGGGAGAGCAGTATTCCATTGAGCTGTGGATGAAAGCCTTGTATGTGGTGAGGAGCTCAGGTGTGCCAAGGAAGGACTTCGCACGACGGAGGATGCCCAGTCGGCGACTGGCTTTGGAGGCCAGATTTGAAATGTGGTTTTTCCAGGAAAGATCATGGCAGATAGTGAGACCCAAAAGCTTGAGTGACAGAACTTCTTGGAGAGGATTATTCAGAAAGTGGATGGGAGGGTTGTCCAGTCGGTCTTTTCGGAGAGACATCGTAAGAGTGTGAGATTTGTCAGGATTGAAAGACATGTTCCACTTGTTTGCCCAGTCTGTGATTTTGTCAAGGTCTGCAGAGAGTGAGGAGGCTGCAGACTGCCGATCTGAGGGATGAAGAATGGAGCGACAGAGAGTAGAGTCGTCAGCAAAGAGATAGAGAGGATTTTCAAGAGAGTCAGAGAGAGCATTGATGAAGACCAGAAAAAGCACAGGGCCCAGAACACTGCCTTGGGGAACTCCAGCCTGAACAGGAAGAGGAGATGAGAGAAACCCATTCAGGGCCACACGTTGACTACGACTAGAGAGGAAGTCCGCCAGCCATGCGTGGAGATTTCCATGGATACCAAAAGAGGAGAGTTTGGTGAGCAGAGCGGGGTGCCAGACTGTATCGAAGGCACATGATATGTCAAGGGAGACTGCTCTAATTTCCTGTTTGGCATTGAGGACCTCCATCCATTGTTGAGAAAGCAGAAGCAGCATGTCCAGAGTGGAGTGTCCAGGTCTGAAACCAAATTGATGATCAGAGATCAAGCCATTGGAGAAGAGGAAAGATTTCATATCTGAAGCAATGATGGATTCCATGACCTTGCTGATAATTGGGAGAAGGCTGATTGGTCTGTAGTTGCTGGGATCTGTTTTTGCACCTTTTTTGTGCAAAGCGGTGATGTTGGCAGATTTCCAAGCAGATGGAAGATGACCTTGAGCAAAAGAGAGGGTGAAGAGAACAGAGAGAGGGAGTGAAAGAGCGGAAGAACATGATTTTAGGACCCGTGGGCTGATGCCGTCAGGTCCAGTTGCAGAATCAGAGTCGAGGGTTGACAGACACTTTTCCACCTTGTCAGGAGGAAAGGACACAGAGTCCAGGAGCAGCTGGGTACGACTGGGTACGGTGGGTGCAGAGAGGGATGGGTTTGGGACACAAGATTTAGAGGCAAACACAGAGTTGAGGCATTCGGCTTTTTCACGTGCGGAGTCAGCCGTGTGGCCATTTAAGGTGAGGGAGGGGATGGAGGGGGAACAAACACCAGAAACAGATTTTACCAGACGCCACCAGGATTTGGAAGAGGGAGACAGATAAGAGAGTTCGGTCCTGAGGACAGAGAGATATTGTTTCCTGGCTCTCCTGAGGGTGGACACACACTTGTTTCGGGCTTTGTGAAAGGAAATGAGATTTCCTTCCGTTGGATTTGCTTTCCAGGAGACGAAAGCAAGTTGTTTCTGGGCAATAGCCTTACCACAAGATTCCGTGTACCATGGACGGGAGGAAGGGTATGACAACTGAAGACGAGAAGGGATAAAACTGTGCATGAGAGAGAGCAATTTACTTTGGAAGAATTCCCAGGATGAGTTGATGTCAGAGGCAGTAGAGATGGGAGACCAGTCCAGATGATTGATGGCTGCTTGAAGACCGTGCCAGTTGGCCTGAGTGAAATGCCAGACTCGTCGACGCTGAGGAGGCTCTCTGAAAATGGTCAGAGAGATATCCACTTTAACAAGCACATGATCAGAAGAGCCGATTGGAGCAGAAGAAGAGCAGCAGACATTTTCAGGGAAGTTAGTCATAACCAAGTCCAGAAGAGAAGATTCTCCGTTGACTGAGATCCGGGTTGGGAAATTGACAGATTGTGTCAGTCCCAGTGAGTCACAGAAGTCCTTTGCTGAAGAGCCATGGCTGGTGAGAGAGGTACCCACCCCCAGCCAACTGGCATGGTGACAGTTGAAATCACCACATATGAGGAAGAGAGAGTTGGGATGGGTAGATAGAAGTTGGTCCATATTATCAGACAGCGAGATGTAGATGGAGTCATCACTGTTTGGTGGACGGTACAACACGCATATGAACAAAAGGTGGGAGCGAAGGGGAAGCCGTAGCCAAACTCTGCTCATTTATACTTGCCTACAGGTCACTTAAACCGATCTTCACGAAACTTCACCAAATGGTAGAGTTGGTGGTCCGTCAGAATCCTACCGGTATTTATTTTTGAGGTCAAAAGGTCAACATAGCCCAAAGGTAAACCACTTTTATCAAATTTCTAAAATCCTCAATTTTCATCCGATTGACTTGAAATCTGAATAGGATTTGCATATCGGCAAACTGAATTCAACCAACAACTATTTTTTTAGATCAACTTAGGCCACAAAGGTCAACATAGGCCAAAAGGTCAACATAGGCTGAAAGGTCAACATAGTTTTCAAATGTCTAAAATCCTCAATTTTCATTTGATTGACTTTAAATTTGAATAGGATTTACATATCAGCAAACTGAATTCAAGCACCAACTATTTTTCAGATCAACGTAGGCCAAGAGGTCAACATAGGCCTAAGGTCAACCACTTTTTTCAAATTTCTAAAATCCTAAATTTTCGTCAGATTGACTTGAAATTTGAATAGGATTTACATATCGGCAAACTGAATTCAACCACCAACTATTTTTGTGGTTAAAAGGATGCTCTAACGAGTGTCATTCTACTTTGTCCTCTTTTGCCAAGTGTCGCTCTATGAGTGATTCCTCATTCTGTCTGTGTCCGTCTGTTTGCCTGTGAATCGCCTACGGGTCACAATTTTAAACCGATCATCACAAAACTTCACCAGATGGTAGAGTTGGTCATAAGGAAGAAGCCTATTGATTTTGAGGTCAAAGGTCATGTTGAGGTCAAATTTCTTAAATTGTCATTTTTCATCTGATCGACTTGAAAATTGAACAGCATTTGCATATTGAGTCACTAAATTTGGAAACCAACTAGTTTTTGAGGTCAAAGGTCAACTCAGGGTCAAACTTCTAATATCATCATTTTTCATCTGAAAAATCATCAATTTTAATCCGATTGACCCGAGCTTTGATCAAGATCGCCAATTTTAATCTTGATGAAATGGACAATTTGATGTATCCATGACAACTTTTTTGGGGGGGGAGGGGTGGATTTCGCAAGTATCGTGCTCTGCCCGACGTCTTCACGTTTCTTTTTTTGCTCATCGTCCTTAAGTGTGAAAGTCATTCGTAATAATTATATAATACATCAAACCTTCCTTGTTCCATTCATGTATTTTTTACGACATCAAATCCCTCTCTTCCCCTCTCTCAAAAACTTCCTTCTTCCGACATAACCATAGACATCAAAGGAAGCCATTAGGCACAGAGGACAGCTGGCAAAGAGTAGTGCTGGAAGAATCGGCAGGGAGAGGGAGGGAAGCGAAGGGTTGTGAGATCTGTAAGATCAGAGCTGCAGTTCGGATGTTGGCTTCGTGTAGCTTTCGATGAGACATAACGCAACAAATCATGGCTCGGTCAGCCGCAGCACAAGACACTTCACAATGCTGGCAAATGATGCGCGTTGCAGGACATGTGACATCAAAGACAATGAGGAGGAAGAGGGGTGCACAGCATGCCATGAGCAACCATCTTCATGATACGTTGCTTCAGTGTGTAAACTTTAAATGGTAAGGGAAGAAGAGGAATTACAATAACTCCAGGTATCTGATGACACGTATCGTTTGTAGCTGTAAACACACACGCACAAATATAGCTGCACATTTGGTGTGTGCGTGTGTTTTTCTTGTTTATGAGAATTATTACGTCACCGATGATGTGCCGCAATATGCAAATGAGGCACACTGCCTTACTTTTTTTTTTTTCCTGAAACGCATGTTACACCTGGAGTCAACATTATACAGGTTTACTATAAGTTCGACATTTTAAGCTGATTTTTTTTTCTTGCTAAATATGTCTGAAAACAAGTAAAAGATTCGACAAGGACCAAGCTTTTATTTTTGGCTTTAGGCCCAGGATGCAGTGAGCAGGTTTACCAAACTTTGTTTGACGATGTATATTTGGAGGATGGAGCCAATATTGTTGAGTTTCCTGTTGCGGGCAACGTATGATGTGCTTCCGTCACCAGTAAACTTGAGATTGTGGCGGTTGTTGCAGGAGGAGAGATGTTCTATGTGTGAAGGTTTGGGAACGGTGCAGCATGCACTGAGTGCATGCTCAGTGGCATTGGCAGCAGGAAGATACAGGTGGCGACATGATCAGGTGCTGGCGGTGGTGGTGCAGATGGTGCAACAAGAGGTGCTGAGGTCGAGAGAAAGAAGAGTGGAGAAGGACACCAATGAGGGAGAAGTGTTGTTTGCCAAAGAGGGCCAAGTGGTAAGAGGTGGAAAGCAAGAGGGCTGTCAGATGCTTGTGATTGGCAGGTGGTGGCAGACCTAAAGCCACAATTGGTATTCCCAGAGGAGATCTGTGTGACAAGGTTGTGGCCTGACATTGTCATTTGGTCAGGTGCAGGTCATCTTAGGGGAATTGTCGGTACCTTGGAAAGACAACATGGAGGAGGTGCACGAGAGGAAGAGAGGAAAGTACAGTGACCTGGAGGCAGAGTGTCGGGAGAAGGGTTGGCGAGTTTCTTGTCAGCCATTTGAGGTGGGGTGTAGAGGGTATATTGGCAATGCCTTTTCTGCATTTCTTGCTTGGCTTGGAGTGTGTGGTACAGAAAGAAGGAGGATGTGTGGCAAAGTTGCCCAGTTTGCCTTTAAAGGCTCACTTTGGACATGGAGGAAGTTTATGGAGGCACGTCAAACGGTGTAGGTTTAGGTTGTCGATGGTGGTTCATTTCAGTCTAAGGGGTAGTGACGGAGCACGGAAGAGAAATGGAGATGTGTGAATAGTGTGTGTGTGTGTGTGTGTGTGTGTGTGTGTGTGTGTGTGTGTGTGTGTGTGTGTGTGTGTTGCAGGAGTGGGTGTGTGTTTTGCAGGAGTGGGTGTGTGTGTTGCAGGAGTGGGTGTGTGTGTTGCAGGAGTGGGTGTGTGTGTTGCAGGAGTGGGTGTGTGTGTTGCAGGAGTGGGTGTGTGTGTTGCAGGAGTGGGTGTGTGTGTTGCAGGAGTGGGTGTGTGTGTTGCAGGAGAGGGTGTGTGTGTTGCAGGAGTGGGTATGTGTGTGTTGCAGGAGTGGGTGTGTGTGTTGCAGGAGTGGGTGGGTGTGTTGCAGGAGTGTGTGTGTGTATTGCAGGAGTGGGTGTGTGTGTTGCAGGAGTGTGTGTGTGTATTGCAGGAGTGGGTGTGTGTGTTGCAGGAGTGGGTGTGTGTGTTGCAGGAGTGGGTGTGTGTGTTGTAGGAGAGGGTGTGTGTGTTGCAGGAGTGGGTATGTGTGTGTTGCAGGAGTGGGTGTGAGTGTTGCAGGAGTGGGTGTGTGTGTTGCAGGAGTGTGTGTGTGTATTGCAGGAGTGGGTGTGTGTGTTGCAGGAGTGGGTGTGTATGTTGCAGGAGTGGGTGTGTATGTTGCATGAATGTGTTTTATATTGTAAGGGTAGGTGGTCGGATGTTTTTTATGGTGTGTGAGTGAGTGGATTCTGGGAGTGGAGGCGGTTTTGTTGTTGTAGTCTGTGTTCTCATTGGCTGGGGGTGGGGTGTATATACGCATCCAGGTGTACCTGCTGCATATGGAAACGTATGTGCCCCTGCTGACCCACCTTGCACGCATCGAGGTTGAAGGGCCGAAACGGGATGATGCTAAGGACCGCGACTGAGGACCCGGTCAGTGAGGCACACTTGTGACCAGGTGTGCTTTGAAATTATATATATACAGTGCATTCAGAAAGTATTCAGACCCCTTCACTTTTTCACATTTTGTTTTGTTGCAGCCTAATGCTGAAATCGTTTAAATTCATTTTTTCCCTCATCAATCTACACCCAATACCCCATCATGACAAAGAGGAAACAGGATTTTAGAAAGTTTTGCAAATTTATTAAAAAGAAAAAACTGAAATATCACATTGACATAAGTATTCATACCCTTTGCTATGACACTTGAAATTTAGCGCAGGTGCCTCCCATTTCTCTTGATCATCTTTGAGATGTTTCTACACCTTGATTGGCGTCCACCTGTGGTAAATTCAATTGATTGGACATGATTTGGAAAGGCACACACCTGTCTATATAAGGTCTCACAGCTGACAATGCATATCAGAGCAAAAACCAAGCCATGAGGTCGAAGGAACTGCCTGCAGAGCTCAGAGACAGGATTGTGTTGAGGAACAGATCTGGGGAAACCTACAAAAAAATGTCTGCTGCATTGAAGGTTCCCAAGAGCACAGTGGCCTCCATGATTCTTAAATGGAAGAAGTTTGGAACAACCAGGACTCTTCCTAGAGCTAGCCGCCCGGCCAAACTGAGCAATTGGGGGAGAAGGGCATTGGTAAGAGAGGTGACCAAGAACCCGATGGTCACTCTGGCTGAGCTGCAGAGATCCTGTGTGGAGATGGGAGAAACTTCCAGAAGGACAACCATCACTGCAACACTCCACCGATCTGGGCTTTATGGCAGAGTGGCCAGACGGAGGCCAAACAGTTCCGTCTTGGTTTCATCAGACCACAGAATCTTGTTTCTCACAGTCTGAGAGTCCTTCAGGTACTTTTTTGCAAACTCCAAGCGGGCTTTCATGTGTCTTTCACTGAGGAGAGGCTTCCGTCTACATATATATATATATACACATGTGTGTGTGTGACTGTGAGAAATCGCTGAAACTCCACAATTCGTGCAGGGTGCCTGATTCCCATTAAATACTGTGCATCCCAACATCCCCGTTTCTGGTTCCCCGGGTGTGGTTGTGTGTCGTCAGAGCTCGTCCACGTCGATCAAAGTTAAGTTGTTTTTTTCTCAAACTTAAGTATTTTGTTTTGCTGTGTTTGCGTCTGCTGTGTTTCTGGTGTGATCGTGTTTTGCATTTCGTGCACAATTGTGTATTAGTCAGACTGTTTGGTCGTTCGTGTTTTTGGGGCCTGGTTAGCCTCGAGGCCTGCCCAGTCACCTCGTATGGTCTTTTGTTATTCACGTTCGATCTCTGTTTTTTTTTATCACCCCCGACTTTTCACCTCACATCTTACCCTTTGTTTGATGTCTTAAATACAAAAAAAACAAAAATAAAATAATAATAATAATTACCTTCTCTCCTTGTGTTCTTCCCACCCGTGTCCACGTGTTCTTCCCTCCCCCACTCGTGTCCACCCCTCCCCCACCCATGTCCACGTGTTCTTCCCTCCCCCACTCGTGTCCACCCCTCCCCCACCCATGTCCACCCCTCCCCCACCCATGTCCACATGTTCTTCCCTCCCCCATCCATGTCCACATGTTCTTCCCTCCCCCACCCATGTCCACGTGTTCTTCCCTCCCCCACCCGTGTCCACGTGTTCTTCCCTCCCCCACCCGTGTCCACATGTTCTTCCCCCCCCCACCCATGTCCACCCCTCCCCCACCCGTGTCCACGTGTTCTTCCCTCCCCCACCCGTGTCCACGTGTTCTTCCCTCCCCCACCCGTGTCCACGTGTTCTTCCCTCCCCCACCCATGTCCATGTGTTCTTCCCTCCCCCACCCGTGTACATGTGTTCTTCCCTCCCCCATCCGTGTCCATGTGTTCTTCCCTCCCCCATCCGTGTCCACGTGTTCTTCCCTCCCCCATCCGTGTCCACGTGTTCTTCCCTCCCCCATCCGTGTCCACGTGTTCTTCCCTCCCCCATCCGTGTCCACGTGTTCTTCCCTCCCCCATCCGTGTCCACGTGTTCTTCCCTCCCCACCCATGTACACGTGTTCTTCCCTCCCCCATCCGTGTCCACGTGTACTTCCCTCCCCCACCCGTGTCCACGTGTTCTTCCCTCCCCCACCCGTGTCCACGTGTTCTTCCCTCCCCCACCCGTGTCCACGTGTTCTTCCCTCCCCCACCCGTGTCCACGAGTTCAACCAGTGGTTTTGCTTTTAAAATGTTTAAACTCCCCCCTGCCATGTTGTATTCCTTTGTATACTACAACTCGCTTTTTTTCTTCCTGTTCAAAAGGCTTCAATCAATTTGCTCAATAAATCCTTCCATCACAAATAAATAATCAGAAGAAATTAAATAAGTTACGGCCGTAGCTTCACGACGATCAATCTTTTATTTTTGACAAGCTTTCGGCCAAATAGGCCTTCACCTCAGTCTTCAAGAACAACAGGCATGCATATAAGTATATATGTTTGGACATATATATATATAATATATATAATATATACAGTCACATGGAAAAGTAAGTACACCCCATGTAAAGTTTTGACTTGTTCAACATATTTCAACATACAGCTATTTGATCTTCATTTCAACAATATCGAAAGATAAAGGTGATATAATATAACAAATATCATGAAACATTTACATTTTGTAGTCCATTGTATAATTTAAATAAACATAAATGCAAATTTCGCATGTGGAAAAGTAAGTATTTTTTTGTTGTTGAATTTTTCTCAAAACCACCACATCTCGCCGCCACGTTTTTGATGAACAATTTTTTGTTGAATAAATTATTGCAAAGTCAATCTTTCATTGTTTTTTGTTCAATTAGATCACCTTTATCTCTAGATTCTGTTTAAATGAAGATCAAATATTGATACGTCCACATATGTTAAAAAGATTTTAAAAACATTGCATGGGGTGCACTTACTTTTTCCACCTGCGAAATATATATATATATCTCTCTGCAGTGTCTGTCTTGTCTTGTGTTGTCTTGTCTAGTCACTGAACTACTCCTTCAAACTTTTGTGAAGTCGTACCAAACTTCTGCTATGCACCTATCTCTGCCGTGGGAATGTCTTAAGGGTATTTATTTTGAAATTTTTTGAAAAGAAATGTTTTCTTTTTTTTGAAAAAATGCTTGAATTTTTTTTTTCACTTAAATCTTCAACTTCAATTGTTTATAAAATGTAATATCACGTGTATGACAAATACATTGTGCAAAATAATTGTTTGTATTATGATTGGTGTAAACCATGACAACACAGCATCTCAGGTACAGTCATTTATCTTACATCTACATATCTGGGCAGTGTCTGTGTTGTCACTGAACTACTCCCTCAAACACCTCACCACCATGTAATTCAAAACACCTCACCGCCACGTAATTCAAAACACCTCACCGCCACGTAATTCAAAACACCTCACCCCCACGTAATTCAAAACACCTCACCACCACGTAATTCAAAACACTTCACCACCAAGTAATTTTAAAAAACACCTCACCACAACGTTATTAAAACGCCTCACCACCACGTAATTTAAAAAAACACCTCACCACAACGTTATTAAAACGCCTCACCACCACGTAATTCAAAACACCTCACCATCACGTAATTTAAAACACCTCACCAACAACGTTATTAAAACACCTCACCACCACGTAATTAAAAACACCTCACCACCACGTGATTCAAAACACCTCACCAACAACGTTATTAAAAACACTTTACAACCACAGAAACAAAAGTTTGAGGGAGTAGTTCAGTGACAACACAGACACTGCCCACATATGTAGATATATATAGATAGATGACTGTACCTGAGTTGCTGTGTTGTCATGGTTTACACCAATCATAATGCAAACAATTATTTTGCACAATGTATTTGTAATTTCCGTGATATTACATTTTATAAACAATTGAAGTTGAAGATTTAAGTTTAAAAAATTTTTTTTCAAAGGAAATTTAAAAAGATTAAAAAATATAAGTTGCTTTTTTCTCAAATAAATCCCCTTAGGACATACCCACAGGAGAGATAGGTGCATAGCAGAAGTTTGGTTCGATTTCACAACAGTTTGTGGGAGTAGTTTAGTGACAACACAAAACAACACAGATAAATTATATATATTGTTACAGACGCGGTTTTAGATGTTATTTTACCGAGCGGTTGGTATTACCGCGTCCGAACAGTTACTCCCCGATTAGAACCCGATTCCACCCGACGTTGACCAGATCGCACCACAGATATTCAATCGGGAAACCTCTAAAGCGACCGAAAGAGAATGAAAAGAGAAGAAGACAGAGTACGGAGGAAGAACAGATTTATTATACACACACAAGCAATGGATGGAAGAAGCAGTCACACAGCGAATCGTTAACTTACACTATTCATTTTACTTAATCCCAAGACAACGAGTAGGACAGACGACGTTCACACTTACACGGGGATATTGCAGGCAGGTAGGGCTTGAGGTGGATTGCTGGAGAGGGAGGAGGGTCGGAGGCAGCAGCTCTCAATTCCTCGCGGTTTTTGGCGGGAAAACCCTTCGTCGCGTATCCGCTGCCGATGCTGTAGACGTCACGCGCTGGCTCGGGCACACCTGCTCCTCTCCTTCTGGTGGAGCCGTCTCCCTCCTTTCAGCGCGTCTCTCCAAAGCTGGTTTCCTTTCCGAGTACCTCTCCTCTTTGGCTTGGAGCGTTTCGCATCTCACCGCTCCTCTTGGTGTCGCCTCTTCGCTCATCTCCCAGGTCATCTGGTGAAGCAGTCCCTTACAGTCGCTTTTATCACTCGGGGCGGAATCAAGCCGCCGGCTCCGAGGGCACGCCTACCGGGTCGCTCACCGCGGTGCTGATTGGCTGTTAGGGCTGGCTCACTCCTCCCCTCTATGACGAGGTGGAGACACGCCTTTCTTCTCCGAGGTTAGCACATGGGCAATGGCGGCTTGCGGGATTGAACACCACTCGCCCCCCCCCCCCCCTTTTGAAAGGAACTTTGGAGAGCGGAGATGTTTGGGGAAATTGCAAGGGCCTATGCTTATTTTGTTTGATACAATGCAAAGTCAATCTAGTGGGAAACACATATTTAGCCTACATAGAATAAGGAAATACACTATTTAAAAAGATATATCGTGACCTGCGTGTAAGTTTCATGGAATTAACTAGGAGGACGGCTGCGACCATTATTTACATTAACAGGGTGTTACACATAACAAAACCATACTTTTTACATTCGTTACACTTCCTCCAAAATTGTTACACTTCTCAAAAACCGTTACACTTCTCAAATTCGTTACACACTTCTCAAAACCGTTACACTGCACCCTCCTTTCTTCGGGCCGGGCTCGGGCCTACAAAACTTTAACTTAGTGTGACACGTAGGTGTAATTCCCTCTACAATTAACCTGACCCTGAGTGTGACAATCTTAAAACACAAATAAGTATGTCCCCCTATTGCATTGCACCCTGTCTAACAGACTCAAGCCCACAGCTAACCGAATTACGGAATTATTCTCAAACTGTACATTTACGGTGGGGAGCATTATTTACAATGACGTGATTTCTTATTTACAACGCAACCCAGGACCTGTGTTTTTTTTTTTTTTTTTTCTCTTAGGGAACAAGAAAAAGAAATTCCTGTTGGGAGGGAGGAGACAGCACGCATTGCATCGATGCACCAGTACCAATACCACCAAAGCACCCAAAAGCACAAAAAGCACCACAAGCACCACAAAGCACCAAAAGCACCACTCGGTGCGCAGTCACCATGGTTCTTAATAAACACAACAAAACAACTGGTGGTGGTCTTCACTTTCTCTGCTGGGCCGATGTTCTTCCCGACGTCTTCTGGCTTCATGCGGCCTATTTGGACATAATAAAAAGCACAACTTGTGTTCGTTTTTATTTAGGGCCTCAGGGGCCAACTAAGGGTGGTCCACCTGTTTGGCATAGGTGCCACCTTACCGAGGTCCGCAAGCAAGATTCCCTGGCCACTATGGCCGGTCTCCCACAGAGGTGCCTTGCCCCAGAACCTGGGGTCCATCAAGTGGTACTTGGCCGCAGAACAGCGGTCCATAAAGTGGTACATCAACGCAATGCATGCTGGTTCTGGGAATCTCGGGCGCACAATGGCCACCTCACGCACGCTCCCCTCGGCACCCAATGGCGCACAGGTCATGTGGGAGACAAAAGAAAGACAATTGAGCGAGGGGTAAGGTCACAAGGGTACACGTCAATAAGGCAATGCAAGGCGAAATGCGTACGGAGGGCGAAGTGAGAAAGCTCGTCCCTACCGTACGTCACCCCCCTGTCACCTACACTACCCTTGCCCTTACCCCATATTTACAAAATCTACCCATTTACAAATTCGTCACTACTGTCACGTCTTCCCCATATTTCCTCTATACCAAATTCGTCTCCACAATCCCTCGACTTCAAAATTTGCCATCACCAATTCATCATCAATCCTCATAAGGAGGGAGAGATGGAATTACGCACAATGTCACACCCACGTCATGATGCGTCTCACAATCCAAACATTTGCATCAAAAATAATTAAACATGGCATGGTGCGGAGTACCTGTCACCTCAGGTGAGTGGATGCAGATGGTGTGAGGAGATCCTTCTTCCTAACTATCCTCTAAATGACTTTAACACACTTTACACTACCCGGGGTCTTTCCCTGCCAATCCATTGGCCAACTTACACTATGGGTTCTAAAAACCAATTCCCATTGACCAAACTGGGGTGCTTCTCAATTTGGGGTCTCACTCCCCCGATTCATCTCCCGGTGCCTTCGCACAATTTCTGGGCTGCGACGTGTAGCTCTCCCAGCAGGTCTACCCACCTGCACACCTCCACCACTGCAGTTGCCACCCGAGCTTACCTAGCTCCTCACCCTAACCTAACTAACTGGGGAAGGCCCTCTCCTGGCTCTGTCACCCCTTGGTGCCCTCTGGCACTGGGCTACCCGGGTCCGTCCTCCGGATCCTCGGGCCCCATCCACAACTACCGGCTCCCAGAGCCCACCTGCGGCCTCACCTGGCCGACATCCTCACAGTGGTGGAGTGCCCAAACCAACTACACACACTAACAGGCTACACGCCCAGCCATTTCCACAACACTAATGCACCCATCCAAAGACCATTCTTTCACCCGCACCACAGATGCCAATATCCAACCACAATTTACCTATACCCTCTACCTAACACTTACACTACCCGTCCCGGGTATCCGTGATGGGGTCCACTCTTCCCCCATTCACACCTTCGCACCATCCACTCCACTCCACAATTTCCACCATACTCACTCCACGACCATCCATTCCAATACTCCATTTATTCCACACTACCATTCTCCATACCTGCTGTTGCACACCTGTGCCCTCACACCTGGTGCCACCTGCACCCTCCTTTCTTCCTGGACCATTTGGTCAACACAACACGCAATCACCACTACTCCCTCATACACTGCTCCACACACCTGTTCAGTTGCACACCTGTGCAATCACACCTGTTCAATCACACCTGTTCAATCTTCAAACACACGGCATCATCTCAGCTAACTACTCCCCTCTGAAACTTGCGCTTCCCAGTCGTCCCTTTAAACTATTGCGCTCCCACGTCATTATCATCCACACTAAACTACCTGCGTCCCCACTACAGGTATCAGTCACTAACTAAACTTAACATCACCTAATGTCATCTTCGCTAGATCCCTACAATATAACCTAACCCACCCAGGCTAGTTTTGACTGCCATACACCCCATAAACTATAGCTCCTTTGCCCCACCTCTGTGAGGGATGGTGGATTTGCCATCCCTCCACATCGGGGAGGTCCTATCAATTTGGCACACCAAATTCCAACCAATTCAAAAATTTTCCATTTACTGCCAATTCTACCCACTATTATAAATTTCGTATCAAATCACTACCATCATCATCACAGTCCGCTATATCCTAGCCTCGGTGCGTCATGACATCATTAAACTCGGCTTCGTAAAGCCGAGCAATGAATTCGGGTGGTTTGGTCGCCTGCAGGTTGAATCCGTCCGGCTTTCGGTTCAAGGGAGGTGGTTTGGTTGGACCGAGGTTCCACGCACCATCTCGGCGCGGCACCATGCGGTCCCGGGCCCGATGGCTCAATCTCCCCCGGTCGGAACCCCGTCCCCACGAGGGGGCACCGTGCCGCTTCCTCCCACTCGCCCTCGAACCGGACCGGTCGCCTCGCCCGACAAAGCCCGGACTCGACCGTGCGGGGCGGGGCCAAGCCCGAATCGGCAACGACGCTTCGAAGAGAAGCGACGCAGCATCGACCCGCGCCGGGCCTCGCACCCAACAAAGCACCCCGCGCCCCGAGTGCTCGCATCGGCTATCCGTCGCCCTAACCACTAACCCGGTTACCGTCGATGCTTCACCGGCATGCTCACAAGCATACGCTACCCCTTTCACCCTCACAAAACCCGGCGTTCCAACGCCGTCCGTACATTCCACCAACGCTCTCCCTGTTACACACCACACCTCTCGCGCACACTCTTGCGCACACTTTGGTCCACACCTCTCCTCCGTTACGTCCTCCGTAACACTCACCATGGGCGTGCACTCTTGCATCCACCCACTAACGCGCTCACATGGGCTCTCCCACACCCGCGCCATGACCAATTCTGGTGTGCTTTCTCGCACACGTTCCACCACCACCTTACTCTCCGTGTCACACTTCGTACACCCCGACGTGCATTCTCGCTCGCACTCGGTTTCACACTCGCGCTCCGATGTGCCCTCTCGCACCTGCGCCATCACCAACTCACTATTCGTGTCACACTTCGTACACCCCGACGTGCATTCTCGCTCGCACTCGGTTTCACACTCGCGCTCCGATGTGCCCTCTCGCACCTGCGCCATCACCAACTCACTATTCGTGTCACTCTCCGTACACCCCGACGTGCATTCTCGCTCGCACTCGGTTTCACACTCGCGCTCCGATGTGCCCTCTCGCACCTGCGCCACCACCAACTCACTCCTCGTGTCGCACTCCGTACACCCCGACGTGCATTCTCGCTCGCACTCGGTTTCACTCCCACACTTTATAACACACCCACTCGCCGACGCACACTTTTTCCTCCCACGCGTGCCATTTCCACTCACACGGGACCCTTCACCAACGCCCGGATGCTTCCTCGATCCCAAGCGCGCGAAAATTCTTTTGTCGCTAAACATCCTCCTGCAAAATCTACCCGCACAATATACAGCACGATCCTGGGGGATCCTTTTCTCCACGCGAACCTGCAAACTTCCATTCGGGTTAAGCACAGCATCGTGATGTGAGCAGGGACTTTGTACATAATCCATTTCTCCCTGCAATTCCCGGGCTACCTCCGTCATCTCTTCAATTTTAATTCCCAGCACTGCTTTTTCTTTATTAACCTCGGCGACCGTTGGCTTTAATAAAACACCCTCCTCTACCTCAGCGGTCGCCGGCTTTTCCAAACCCCGGGTCGCGATTTCTACCCCTGTCATTGTACCCGCGCTTTCCTCCGCTTCGCTCAACCAGCGCTTTTCGACCCGCGTTACCTCCTCGTGCACCCCTGGGACCCTTTCGCCCAACTTGCGGTCTCTGTCCCTCTGCTCCCTTTCCTCCCTATTGGCCCTCATTCCGTTCGTTGTTGCTTCAATTTGGTTTCCCCATTGTTCCATTCGCTCACCATGAGCATCCATTTTTGCTTCTAGCCTCTCCATAAGGGCCCTCATTTGTATCATCATAAAAAGGTCCGAATCCCCCAGCGGCGCTGCTACGGTCACGGGCGCGGCTAGATTTGGTGCCGCTGTAACCGCGTGCGCAAAGTCGCCATTTTGCGCGCCTGATACTCCCTCAACCACATTGCCATTTTTCTCCTCCTCCCTTTCCTCCACATACATTTCCCCGAGGTCCTGGGTCGATTCCACCCCGTCTATCTCTCCCACCGACATCCGATCGCCTTGATTGTCCATGGCGCGATCTCAAAATTCGGGTTTTATAAAACAAAATTAATTTCGGCAGCTTGTAATTTTGAGCGCGTTAAGCGCGCTTCGGGTCCGATCTCACTCCTCAACACCAATTGTTACTGTATAACACAATTGGTGTTCCAAAATTTGGGCCTAACAAATTTAGTCCCAGGTCCGAATCCAACTCCTGACAACCAATTGTTACAGACGCGGTTTTAGATGTTATTTTACCGAGCGGTTGGTATTACCGCGTCCGAACAGTTACTCCCCGATTAGAACCCGATTCCACCCGACGTTGACCAGATCGCACCACAGATATTCAATCGGGAAACCTCTAAAGCGACCGAAAGAGAATGAAAAGAGAAGAAGACAGAGTACGGAGGAAGAACAGATTTATTATACACACACAAGCAATGGATGGAAGAAGCAGTCACACAGCGAATCGTTAACTTACACTATTCATTTTACTTAATCCCAAGACAACGAGTAGGACAGACGACGTTCACACTTACACGGGGATATTGCAGGCAGGTAGGGCTTGAGGTGGATTGCTGGAGAGGGAGGAGGGTCGGAGGCAGCAGCTCTCAATTCCTCGCGGTTTTTGGCGGGAAAACCCTTCGTCGCGTATCCGCTGCCGATGCTGTAGACGTCACGCGCTGGCTCGGGCACACCTGCTCCTCTCCTTCTGGTGGAGCCGTCTCCCTCCTTTCAGCGCGTCTCTCCAAAGCTGGTTTCCTTTCCGAGTACCTCTCCTCTTTGGCTTGGAGCGTTTCGCATCTCACCGCTCCTCTTGGTGTCGCCTCTTCGCTCATCTCCCAGGTCATCTGGTGAAGCAGTCCCTTACAGTCGCTTTTATCACTCGGGGCGGAATCAAACCGCCGGCTCCGAGGGCACACCTACCGGGTCGCTCACCGCGGTGCTGATTGGCTGTTAGGGCTGGCTCACTCCTCCCCTCTATGACGAGGTGGAGACACGCCTTTCTTCTCCGAGGTTAGCACATGGGCAATGGCGGCTTGCGGGATTGAACACCACTCGCCCCCCCCCCCCCCCCCTTTTGAAAGGAACTTTGGAGAGCGGAGATGTTTGGGGAAATTGCAAGGGCCTATGCTTATTTTGTTTGATACAATGCAAAGTCAATCTAGTGGGAAACACATATTTAGCCTACATAGAATAAGGAAATACACTATTTAAAAAGATATATCGTGACCTGCGTGTAAGTTTCATGGAATTAACTAGGAGGACGGCTGCGACCATTATTTACATTAACAGGGTGTTACACATAACAAAACCATACCTTTTACATTCGTTACACTTCCTCCAAAATTGTTACACTTCTCAAAAACCGTTACACTTCTCAAATTCGTTACACACTTCTCAAATTCGTTACACACTTCTCAAAACCGTTACAATATATTCTGTACATCTTTAATTTTGGCAATGTTTCTCTCAATATAATTTATCCTTCATTAACTAAAAGATCATTATTTCTTAACGGACCGAAGCGCGTGTCCAACCAAGACCGATGCATAAAATACTGAGCTTGCACATTTTTCCTCAAGGGGTTACAGATTTCACAAAGATTTGGTGATTTCTGTTTGGTTCGGGCTTTCTCTCCTCTGATTCATCTTTCCAATTCACTGTCAATCCAATTTGATGTTAATGATGAAGGGTTGCATGGTATAAATGAGGCATCGTGTGTTACATCGTTTGCTGCTATCCTCCATGTTATGAGGGATGAAACGGTATGCAGGTTGCCTCGAAGCGCAGTCCATCTTGTGCTCATTTTGTCTCGGAGATGAAGCCGAAGGTGAAAAATGCGTGTTCCTATGTTCTGTGGCCATGGGACCCAGGTGCACATCCTCAGCTTTGCTTCAATGGGTTTTTCTTTAACCTTTTTATATTAAAAAAAAGCATTCTCAAAAAGGGAAAATGCATGTCCAAAATTTATACCGTAACTGAACTTGAAATCTTACCTTTAAGCTATTGTTATTGGACACCCCGCTAACTGATATTCCTTGGTTCCCCAGGTAGCCAATGGTACCAGACCCAACTCTACCTTGACCGCATCCCTTTAGTCGTGCACCCTACTAGCCATGTACCCTGCTAGCCATGTACCCCGCTAGCCATGTACCCCGCTAGCCATGTACTCCACTAGTCATGTACCCCACTAGCCATGTACCCCTCTAGCCATGTACCCCACTAGCCATGTACCCCGCTAGCCATGTACCCCACTAGTCATGTACCCCACTAGCCATGTACCCCACTAGCCATATACCCCTCTAGCCGTGTACCCCACTAGCCATGTACTCCACTAGCCATGTACCCCACTAGCCATGTACCCCACTAGCCATGTACCCCACTAGCCATGTACTCCACTAGCCATGTACCCCACTAGCCATGTACCCCACTAGCCATATACCCCTCTAGCCGTGTACCCCACTAGTCATGTACCCCACTAGCCATGTACCCCACTAGCCATTTACCCCACTAGCCATTTACCCCACTAGCCATGTACCCCGCTAGCCATGTACCCCGCTAGCCATGTACTCCACTAGCCATGTACCCCACTAGCCATGTACCCCACTAGCCATATACCCCTCTAGCCGTGTACCCCACTAGCCATGTACCCCACTAGTCATGTACCCCACTAGCCATGTACCCCACTAGCCATATACCCCTCTAGCCGTGTACCCCGCTAGCTATGTACCCCGCTAGCCGTATACCCCGCTAGCCGTATACCCCGCTAGCCGTGTACCCCACTAGCCATGTACCCCGCTAGCCATTTACCCCACTAGCCATGTACCCCACTAGCCATGTACCCCACTAGCCGTGTACCCCACTAGCCATGTACTCCACTAGCCATGTACCCCACTAGCCATGTACCCCACTAGCCATGTACCCCACTAGCCATGTACTCCACTAGCCATGTACCCCACTAGCCATGTACCCCACTAGCCATATACCCCTCTAGCCGTGTACCCCACTAGTCATGTACCCCACTAGCCATGTACCCCACTAGCCATTTACCCCACTAGCCATGTACCCCGCTAGCCATGTACCCCGCTAGCCATGTACCCCGCTAGCCATGTACTCCACTAGCCATGTACCCCACTAGCCATGTACCCCACTAGCCATATACCCCTCTAGCCGTGTACCCCACTAGC